>NC_080432.1:13783071-14028071 GCF_028018845.1 Melospiza georgiana | reverse complement strand
TGCAGATGAGCTATCTGCTCTCTGTGTATGAGGAGTCTAATAAATAGAACTGGCAGCTCATCTGTGTGCATGTATGTGTATGAGTGAGAAAGAGGGGAAGAGAGGAACTCATCTGTAATAACAATGATAGCTTTGAAGGTGGGACTTGGTAATTTTCACAGCTTTAGTGGCTGAAATTATCAGATGAAAAGGGTTGGCACGATTGTGAGTGTGTGTGTGTGCTTTTCCCCACCCAAGTATATAGGTGCAGGGAATAATGGACAGGTATAAAATTCTGTGCTTTAGTGATCTACCTTAGATTTTTTATATTTTAACAATTTGAAGATCTATTTTGTGCTCCCTTTACTAATGTCAGTAAAACTGCAAGATTTACATACTTGAGAATGGCATTTAAAGTGCTGTGGGGAAATGGGAACACAGGATATAATTTTTGTGGTAATAATTTATGTTTTTAACCTTATGGCTCCTGATCTGTTGTATTTACACGTGTAGTTCTTTCCCTGGTGGAGGGTGCTCCTAAGTTAACTTTCTGTGCCATGGTCAGTAAGGATGTTCTTGATCCAGTGTGGCCTCCTCCTGTTATTGCTGAATGTTGTAATATGACTGTGCCCAGATCCTGTATGAAAACCTCGATTGGTGATCATTAATCCTCTACATACTCAGTCTTTGATTTCCTTTTTTGGAGGATGTTGGGACTGGATGAAGTCAGGTCTGCGGTAGCGTTCACTGTTTAGTGTCAGGCATTTGTTCCAGCAGCTGCCCTGAAAGGAAAATATGTGTTCTACATCTGGTGGAAGTTAAGGAATTTCTCCTTGCCTCCAGGAGCCCAAAGTCCAGATTTTTTGTTAAAGCAGAACAGGATACATGACAGTTTTTCTGTTTCTTACTTACCTTTGGCTGATCAGAAGTCAGGTAAAAAGAATTAAAATTGTTGCTCCAGTAACTATTTACTTGAATGTTTAGTCAGGTCTCACATAAAGCAGAGTGATTGGAGTATGGTCCTGAGAGCATCCTCCAGGTTAACTTCAACACCACTCCTGAGTCACTCTGGAATATTCATCTAGGCACACCTTGGGAATCTCTGAGTTATTTGGTTGTGTGTTGCTGAGTTAGGACAAGTAGCTGGAGCCAGGCTGGAAATGTGGTGGATAAGACTTTCTCTCAAACAGTGCTTTAAGGACAAAGTCCCACATCTCTGTGTCAGCTGCTCCTCCAGAATCTGACTTGTCTGTAGTCTCTATTTCCAGAACAGTATTCTGTAAGCATCAAGCTGTGGGAAACAAGATTTGGTGGGAATAAAGCTTAAATTGCTGCTGAGAAGTATTATGAAAAATATGGAGAGATGGAGTCAACCTTGTAGAGGAATTTTGAAAGAATTTAAAATTACACACAGGAGTTGTCAGACCTGCAGGCTGGATCCACCAGCAGGTGGATTTTTTCTGAGAGGGAAAGGGGACAGTGGCCCCAGCATTTGGGGACTTTGCTGTGGTGTGTGAGGGGGAAGGATCTGTGCCCCTTCAGCAGCGCTGGGCTCACTTTGTTCACAGCTGCGCTCAGCCCTTAAATATTTGTGTTGACCTGGTGGCAAGTGGAGATGTGTAGAGAGAGGAGTTCAAACTGTTGACCTGCTAACACCGGCTTTTGCGACTTGACTCCGGTTGTTTAAGATCTGTGATCTGCAGTTGAGCCATTCTCTTCCCATTGAGGGGGAATGAAAGGTGTTACACAGATGGAGAAATACCTTGTTTTCAACCCAGATTGGGATGGTGGTTTTAAATACCGATATTGTATTATGCACTGTGGCTTGACACTGCTAGGAAATGTCTGAAGTATACTCGTATTAAAGATCCTGGTTCAATGTCAAAGATTCCAATTTAATACTAAAGTTCCTGATTAGTAGGAAAGGGTTGCTGGGTTTTTGTGTGATTTGGTGAATAAAGTGGAATAAAGTTTCCACTTAATTTATATAAGCCAGCATACATGGGGGTCCTCAAGGAAATCCCTGTTGTAGTGGCCAGCGCTTGAAGAACCAGTGTACTGAAATATACAGCGCATGTATTTTTTTATACTCCTTGGCGTGACATAAATTTATGTACATATGTATTTTTCACCAGAAGTTTAGCACTGGCAGCTTAATGTGCAAGTTGTCAAGGTGTTCGGGAGGGTTTTTTGCCAAGAAGCTTGAAGAAATCTGAGGATACATACCCCATCTTCTCCTCACATGTTTCCCCTCACGCTTCGGTGCTGGGCGACCTTTTGTCTGTTCCCCAGCCCTCAGGTGAGGGAGAGCCCAGGCTGGAACCTGCCAGAACCGGCCGGAACCAGCAGGAGCAGCCCCTCACGGCCCCTCACAGGTACAAGGGAGCTTGTGAGAAGGAGGGTAAAAATAAAAATGACAGAAAATGAATAAAAAAGAAAGAAATTTAAGGAAAACTAGAGGGAACAGCAGGTTAAATAAGCGATGAGGGTCAAGGTAAGGAGGCAGTGCAGGGCACAGAGTTGTTGGCGCAGGTTGGAAGCTGGGATTTCTGGAAGCCAGTGTGTGGGAAAACATGGAATTCTGTCCTGGGCAGATGGGCTGAACTGCAGAGGTGAGGAAAAAGGGTTTGGAGGATGAGGCTGGAAAGAGCCAGGGTCCTCAGGGGAGGAGGAGAACCCCGGTGAGGGAGGCAGGGGGGGCTGTGGAAGATGGCGGCAGCTCCTGAGGGGAGCCCAGGCCGGGAACAGTGTCCCAGGGGAAGGCACGCCCTGAGGGCACTTGTTGTGTATAAATTATAAAATTACTTTGATTTTAGTGGCTATAGTTAGTGACTGTGAGTGTTCCTGGTGTTGTTGGCATGAGCAAGTGGGGTTTTACCACGATGTTTATGAGGAAAACTCAAGTGTGGATTGCTGTATTCTAATTCTCTTAATTGCTCTGAGACAGGAAAGCAGAGCTGGACAGGTAAGTTCTGCACACAGATAATTGCTTTTGGTGCTTGACAGAAGCTGTAAACACTGGTCAATTCCCTGTAAACATGTAAGAGCTTAGTTTACCTTTAGTTGTAAGGATTACATCAGAAATATCCTCATGAACAGCGGATTTATATTAGATCAACTCAGTTTGTACATACCATTATAGAACTAGTAAGCTAAAACACTCACACCTAGTTTATAGTTGGCAGCCAGACTAAATTCCCTGTTTTAAATATCTTTCATTGCTGGCTACCATAAATTTTGCACGTGTGTGATAGATATTTGGCTCCATCTCGAATATCTTTAAAGAATAAAAACATTTTAATTACTCAAATTGTTAATATGTGATTCATGCTGCTATAACAAGATGTATCAGCAACACTCATAGAATCAATCAAGTGAAGGTTACTGTTTTATTTAGGAGCAAATTGGAGATTCTGTGTTTTAATTAAAAACTTTGCATTATATCTAAAATATCTACATTGCTTTTATCACTCTATAGTTCTATTTTTAATATTCCAATTTATTTAGTCATGTAAATTCATTTTGATCTAAAATTGTCATTGAAGTTAAGCAACTATAGGGAAGGAAAATTTACAGCTGCAAATAGCTGCAGTTTCTGGAATGGGCAGCAATCACATAGGAGAATAAACCACTAAAATATATGATCTTTTCATTTAAAATCAGAAGAGAAAACCTAAATTTTCAGAGTTACATGAATGGAAACCTATGTAAATTTTTGTGAAATGGGAATAAAAGAACTGAAACAAAGGAAAAAAGAGATAAAATCTTATAAATTCTTGCATATTCAGACTTTGTCTGAGTGTTCTAAGACTTTAAGTGAAGTTTGTGTGAGAAGGACAGCAGGAGAATAGGAAAGACAAAGCAGATGAATGAACACATGCAAGGAGACAGGTCTGGGACAGAAGAAATTGACATGGAAGTGTAAGGAAAGTGACAAATGTTTGTGTATTTTCCATGGTTGTTTTGGTAATCCAAAAGCAGTTCAAGTGAGTTTTCAAACTTTTGTTGTTGTATCTTTCCTCCTTCTGCACCTTCTGCAGAATTCTTCCTTGTACCTTTGCTTTTGGTCCTCTTCCCTTCTTGGAGATGATCAGAGGCTTTCAGGGGAACTTTTTCCATTATTTTATCCATAATTTCTGTATGAATTACTCCATCCTTGAGAGTGATACTGTCCACACCTGTGCAAGGACATCATTTTAACAGCACTTGTGATGTTACAGGAGTTGCTAAAAAGTTGTTAAAATACACTTTAGTCACTACAATGCTGCAATTCAAGCACAATTACCACACTGAAATTTATATTTGAATTTAGTAACTTAAAGAAGTAACTGGGTTTTACACTTGTTGTGTTCAGTGGTTAAACCTGGTGTGTTGCCTCATGCAAGGAGAAGAAGCTGTCTCTAACAAAAATGTTAGAATGCAGAACCTGGTTATTGTTTCTAATTTGAGATGGCAGGCAGATGTCCTAAAGCACGGTACAGGAGATGTTTAAACCTTTCTGTACCTTAGAACCTGCTCCTGTTGCAGTCACTCTCCAGGACTGCATTCTCCTTGTGAGTTTGGAAGGGAAAACTTCCTCTGTACATCTCCACTCATCCTGCATCCCAGCAGAGGAAGGAGCTGAATGCTGCTAGACCTCACTTCAGTGTCTGTGCTGAAGGTAATGGATGTTTCATGTTTTGCAAGTTTCTCCTGAAAATACAGAGCATTTTTGCACATCATGGTCTTTCAAGTTGAATTCAGCCTGTGAAATTTGTGGGGAATATTTTCCACGAAGATGCCTTTAAAGCAAAGACCCAGTTCTAAGAAACTTCCCTGAAAATTTGCACCTTAATTGCACTGGTGGCCACTGTATGACAATTAAGCATGGCTAGTACCCACTCCTGGGGCTGCTGAAAGTTTTAGCCATTATGATTGGCTTAAATTGTTTTAAAGTGAAAAACCATTAAAAACAAACCCTGACCAGACATATTTTTTTTCTATTTTCAGTGGAAACCCAGCTTTGTGCCTGTAGCTGCTATGTCAATACAGTATGTGTATATATTTTTTTTTCGTTTTATTTATCAGGCTTTTAGAGGAATAGTCTGTTTTGCCCCTCAGTGTTGTGCAGGGAAAGACAAAGTGTTTGCCATTTCCTCACCCCTCGGAGTGCCCAAAGCTCAGTGGCACCTGAGGGAACCAGGGGTGGCTTCACTCAGAAGCCAATCAAACTTGTGCCATTGTCTTTGCACATCCAAATTTTCAGGGTTTTAGTATTGATGTTCTGTGACCACATCATACTTCCTTTTTATAGAAACATGCTTCTTCCAGGAATGGACCTGACCCAGCAGTTTAAGTGGCTTGGCTATATCAAATTTATTCAGGAAGAAAGTTTTAAAAAGGTAGTCTGTGTTTGAGACCTTCAGCTGAAAGCTCTCACAGTCTCCTGGCTTCATCCTGCAGTTGTTTTTAAGTTATGGACTAGGAAAGGATCTGTGATAAATAAAGGACAAAGAATCCAATGCTTGCTTAGTGAACCTGAGACTATCCACTAAAATAAGTGTTACAAATATTTATTTGAAAAGTGACATGAGCAGGGTTGCTGAGGAGCAGTTTTGGTACAGCCAGACCACAATGTTATTACACAAGATACACCTGCAGGTATTTGCTGAACTCAGAGGAGTGCCAGGAAACCATCTCGTGCTTCAGCAGAGACACAAGAACACCAGATCCAAAGCACTTCTGTTCTATTGTGTGATAATGCTCTGTTTATCTGCTGGGCTTTTTCTTGCTGGGCTTTTTTAAGCTTCCTAAGTGGCAAATGAAGCAAGATCTGTCCAAGTCTCTCTGAACTTATAACTTGGTAGAAATCCATTTGTTGAAATAAAGAGGAAATTTTAAAACTGCAGCCTTTTTAGTTGTGTAAAATGGAATTTGTGGGATCAATCCGAAGTTGCTCTTTTTGTCTAGAGAAGGAAAGCTGAGGTCACTCAGGCATACAGTTGTGCCTGCAGTGTATCTCCAACCTTCTTTCAGTGGAGGCACTTGCTCTCCCCATGCTTCCTCAAAGAAAAAACAGGTTAGGTTTTGTAAGATTTAGGTGTCTTACACATAGCATTACTGAAATTTATTTATTTATAGTTGTCGATAGTGATTTATTGTTGTTAATAGTGGCTCCTCAGTAATTCCTGGGGTGAGATGTATAACAACCATACAGCTGTTGTGCTGTGGAAAGGGAGCAATCAGAGACTTGGGTGCATTTATCTGTACAGTTAGGCCTTATTTTCAAAGTCAGCAGAGGTTTCCAAAGCTCAGCATTTTGGAAGTGGAGGTTTCAGGTATAATTACATCCAACACTGAACCTCAGTGAAATGGTCTGGTGGCTCAGATTGTGTGTGGAGGCTGTCTCACGTAAAGGGCTTGAAATGCAGTGTTACATGTCAAGGAATTCTTGAAGGCTATTACTTATTGAATTGTTTATTAACTGTATGTATTTTATTGAATTTTTGTGGAGAAGATGTGGTACATATTTATTTTTGGACTTGGTGGTTGAAGACCTTGGGCAGCCCCAGGATTACTAAGCCCAAATGAATATATTCCGAAGTCCAGAAGCAAAGTCCAAAACACTCAGATATTGTTTTTCTTGGATGGATGTTAAAAGCCTTTAAGTTTTGAGAGGATTCCTACGAGAAAGCACCTTTAAACTGAGAAAGGTTAATTTCTTTGACAGCCAAGACAGGAGGTTTCAGAGGGGTTACTGTGATCCAAAACCTGAATTATGTGTGGCAGTCCTTGGGGTGTAGCTTTTAAAGTGGGAGTGACTGGGGCTGAAACCTGGTGGGATGGTGGCTGTTCCTTCCCACGTGCAGGTAGGATATTACACTTCAGCCTCGTGTTGGAGGAGCACTGAGGATGCAAAGTTAAGTGTTCTGAAGGCAAGAAAAGTCACCCTTGAGGTTGGTGAGGCAGGGATGCAGCTGACAGGAATTCCATGACTCCTTGCCAGTGCTCAATCCCAGGTGTAGCTCTTCTTTTGGGGAGTGAAAGGCAGATGGGGTCTGGGGAGGTTCTTTTATTTTATTTGTAATATCAATGTTTTCTCTTAAACAACAACTGAGAAACAAGCCTACTAGTTTTACTTGAACTGTATCAAACATAGTTCTGAAGTTTTGCCCCAAATTAAAGTTATAAGCACCTTTAAAGTCAGGTCCTGCAACAGAAGGTGTTTGACAAGCTGAGCTGGAACTTTGCATTGCTGTCAAACACATTTCACTTCTTCAGCTGCAGGGACAAAGTCTGTGTGGATGTTAAAGAGCACATTCCACTTTGAACTGTGGGTTTGCCCTCTCTCATCCTTACTCTATCTCTCATTTATAGTTTTACTGTGATAAAGGAATTGCTCTCTGGGATGCCAGAGATTGGAAACCCCAGTTAGTTTTCATGCTCTCTGGCATCTTTGGTCAGTTTTTATTTCAGCATTCAGATCACAGGAAGCCTTTTATAGGATGTGGTGTCTTTCACACAGAGCTGCAGCCAACTGTTTTCCAAAGGTTTTGAATTCTAGAAAGCAAGTCCTACCAAATTCATAAACTCAATATTCTTATTGACTGATGGTTGAGAGAGGGGGAAAATCACACTCCTGAACCAGATAACTTCATTACTTCCTTACTGACAGATTCCTTTGAAAGATTCCAGTGAAGAGATCCATAAGCATTTTTATAAACTAATTTCTACTTTTAAATGTCTGCATAGTTCAACTTGTTTGTTTATTTTTGTTATAATAGTGTTTGTGATGTGCAGGGCACTTCCAAAACTTACAGCAATATTGTCTGTCTGCCAAGCATCTGAGTAGGAGGAACTCACTGGAGAAAACAGACAAAGAGTTAATGAACAGAACATAAAATTGTGCATTTACTTGAAAATATGTATTTGCTAGAATTAGCAGAGATCTTGACTTGTTTTCCAGAGCTGCATATACTTTGGGCTAGCATATCTGCAGTAGGGTAGTGGGAAAGGTTGGGAACAGAGGGTGTAAAGTAAAGGCTGTACTGTTGCACTCAGTAATTTTCCTTTTGATTGCAAATACACCAACCCAGCCCAAAGCCTCTAAAAACCTTGTGTAAGATGTGTGTGCATGGAGCACAATAAAAGTTACTGCTTGTGGTTTCCTTTCATGATGCAGGAGACAATGGAAATAAAACCTTGACAAGGAGTTATACCTGTGACTCAACTGTGATCACAGATTGTCTCCTGAAATGTTAAAATTCAGCCAATGTGTTAAATGATAGTTATGATATAGTGAACTCTCTGTGGTTGGATTTCTCTCAAATCTTTGGAGAGGTATTTTCTAGGAAAAACGAAAACTTGCATGTTAATAAACATAAAGCTCCCTTCTCATACTCTTAATATTTTGGCTTGGAGTCCCCTCCTCCCTTTTGCAAATATTGGGTCCCATGTAATGATTTTCCCTCTCATTCCTGTCACATGTAGACCAAAGGCAGGGTCGATTTGTGTGAACTGCTATTGGTAATCAAAGTGGGTAAGACTTTCACTGGATTTTTTTTTTCAGGGTGTTTAATCTTGTACTGAGTGAGGGGGAACACTGGTGGAGGGTTTTTAAAAGTATTTTTGCTCTCTCTAGATGTCCTGAGGTCAGAATATTGCAGTGATTGTCTTTATGGTCATAAAAGACCCATGAACTTGGAACAGAAGGCTCTTGTGGGGGTTAGCTCAGAAATATAAATGGCCAAAGCTAAAAGGGTTGATTGTCTTTGGTGGAAATATATATATATACTTTTTGGAACACTGGTGTGGAAGTAAAGACAAATGAACATCCTTATGGTGTAATCACCAGGTTGAAAAATCAGGTGACTTTAGTTCTCAAACTGCCTGTTAGCACAGTGACTTTTTATGTTCTTTATATCTTCGTTGGTGGATGAGTCAATGTTTAAATGCTCATTTATCATTTACTATATAAAAGAAAAGCTATTATCTGAAACTCATTTTTACAGTTGCAGGCAAACCGAAATAATCATTTTCAAGGACCTAAAGCTGTTTCTTGAAGAATGTCATCATTTTCTTCTGCTTTTACTTACCACTTACACCAGTATATGAGGTACCTTCAAGAGCTGTACCTTGCACAGCCTGGCTGCAGATATTGCCAGCCTTCATACCCGTACAAACCGGGCTAAAGAAACTTAGTTTCTGCAAGCTGCATTCATCTTGCGGACAGGACAAAAGAACCATTTTAAAGCACAGCTCTCCCTGAACGCTTGTGGTGCTTGCTCAGTAATGTGCCCTGCCCTGGGGGCTGAGCAGCCCCATTGGCCTGGACAGAGGATTCCTTCCAGGAGCTGGGGTAAAGCCCCTGCTCTGCATGGAGTCACCCTTGCTCATGTCCCTCAGGAGGGGAGCTGGTCTTCTCTGCTCTTCTTTTCATGCTGAGAACCTCTCTGAATAAATGAACTGTCTGTCTGAAGTGCTAGAGGAGTAGTCTTCATTATCCTAATAGATAATATTAATTTGTGTGTGTTCTCTGTTCTCAGTCTGCATGGGTGTAGCTCGTGTGCATATCCACACTCGGAGGTTTCACCCACTGATGTTGCTCAGGACTCCTGTTCTGAGCTGTGCCAGGACACAGAGGTTGTGTTCCCTCTGGGGGAAAGCACAACTCTGCACATCCAAGTGCTCTGGGATACTCTGTCAGAACCAGAGTGTTGCACACCAAGCAGGACAGCAGTGCAGACAATGCCATACATTCACTTCTGTTAGTTTAACCTCACTTAACTTCATTTAATTTTTATTCCCTTGGTGCCCCCATATTTTGCCACCCTCTTGTGCCTCGTTCTTTATCTCACCAAATGGCCAAAGCAGGCAAACGAGGTGATAAAGCTGGGGGCCGCCAAGTGGTGAGAGCAACAGCAGTGTCTCTGCAGGAAATGACAGAACTCCTGTGATTGTGGTCACTGGGGACTCTGCTGCTCTCTTGCAGGCCCAGGCACTCTGCCTCTGACAGAAACTCCCATTTGTGCCTCTGTGTCCCCTTGCCAGTGAACACTCCCTTGTCTGCTGGCAGAAAGGTGAGGTCCTGCACACACAAGGCCTGTTCTCCCTTAATCCCACTTCAAAATCAGTTTGGAAACACAACTATTATAGGTGTTAATTTACACCGGGGTCTAATTGTTGAAATCATCCTGTTAGGGTGACACATAACATGATAAAAATAAGTTTGGTGTGCTCTTTTAAACTCACGTGTATCTGCTTGCACATCTTGCAATTTGTGAACACCAGAAGACTGTAATTTACTTAAGTGCTTGTACCTTTATTTTAATAAGAATCCATAGGTTTTTTTTTAAATAAAGTGTACTTTTTATAGTGTAATATTTTGAATATGGTGAGAATTGAACTGTTTTATCTGTAATGTGATAGAAAGGCATGATCTCCTCTTAGGGAAATAGAGGTTTTCTCTGAGTCCTACTGTTAGCTCATAAAGTTAAGATAAAGCTCATTTTAGAAAAAATCCCAGGATTATCTGATGCTGAAAGGGACATCTGCTTATTTATTTTTGCTTTTTTAGGTGTTTGTCTTTGGGGTTTTTTTTGTGTTAGCCCCCCAAGCTGAGAAGCCATCAGAGGGGAACATTGCACATAAAATGGCCACAGGTTTTACTTGGCTGACTTTGCTGAGAGATCAGTTTACTGCAGCTATTTTGTGTCGTTGATGGTTAGAGCAGAACATCTCAACAGTTTAACATGATAAAAGATGTGGTGTCGGTGATAAGTGTGTTCATTACACACTAATTAAAAGGTGCAGCAGCAGTGATGGAATGCCACCCAGAGCCTCCGTGTTCTCAGCATGTCTATTTACAAATTGTGTGTTAGGAACATACTTTGGTACATGTTGTTGGGTGGGGGGAGAGCTCGGTGGTCATGTATTCCTAACCTGCTGTGTCATTTTAACAAATTGCTTTCTCAGTCTATGATCATACTTCAGCTTTGTGGGGTATTCACTCTTTTGAGGAAGGAAGGAAAAGGTTTCATATTCTCCATGGCAGTTTGTCCCTGTGTCATTGACAGCTCCCTGTGAGAAGGGAATCCAGGCTGTGGAACAGCTGTGGGCTCTCAGCCTCCTTTGCTCACTCCATGGGCGTTGTACCCCAAAGGTATTGGGTTGACTTTTTCCTTCTCTGTTTCATCTTTCCTGCCTCCCTTCCATCTTCTACTTCTGGGGCTGATGCTGATGGATTGGGAAAGGCAACTGAACTTAAAAGTAGCATGAGATAGTACTGCTTGAGGGATATTCAGAACTTGTCAGGATTGGTTCTGTACACCCCTGCCCTTGAAAGGAAATACAAGGTAAATTAATTTTATCTTGGAAAGCCTTTTCTGCCTGATTTTTTGAGTTTATTTCAATGTTAGGAGTGCCCATTTCCGCATGCTTCTTAGGAAAAAAAATTGCTTTTGTATGGGTCATCTTGTGCTAGTGTAAAAACAGGTTTCAGTGCTGTGCTTTGAATCTAAGTGTGCCATTGTTTGAGTTCACGATTAAGCTCTGCCAGAGCTCTTTATGTACAGGGACCTGATGTTTTTAGCATCAGTGTTATGGTGCTCAGAGACAAGGGGACACTATCATAAACTCTTTTTGAAATAGGAAAAAAAAAGATTAAAAAAGAATGTTTGCTCCCTACTTGAGTAGGAATCAGAATTGTTAAGTGTAGAGAAAGTTCTTTAAGAGGTATATGAACTGCCTGGTAGCACCTCAGATCCAGATGTGTCTGCACATAAACAGCAGTCAGAGGAATTTCTGCTGCTTCTCTGTTCTGTAAGGGTCACACAGTATCAATACCCTTCTCTGTAGAAAACTGTTGACTACTATGAATGCTGGCTTTTATATGCCCACTTTCATATGGGCCTCTTGGATAATAATTAAATTAAGGTTTCTGACTCCTCCTAAGGTTGGGCTTATGAATATCTAAAGATCTGATTGATCAGAGAAGCTCAGGTTAACCGTAAAATTGATCAAAAAGCAGGCAAAGAATAACGGCTCAGCCGAGCAGCACTGCAGTGATAAACCCACTGCTGGAGAATGTGACTGGAATGAGGCTGCAACAGCCTGGGTTTGTTCCAGTGTATTTAGCACAGGGCTGTCACTTAATTGTGTTGGCATTGTTTCCCTTTGACAAAAGGGCTGAAGAGTGACAGGTCACATGCCTTTGTGTTGTATTTTGCCTCACTTTGTGAGGGAAGGATCTAAAAAGTGATCAAAAGCACCAAGTCTTTGTCACTACCTTTGCTCCCTGGTTGGGTTCTGAAGTGTCCTGGGCTTCCAAGTGGCTGACAGTGTGACTTTGTGGGCAGCTCTTGCTCACACACAGGGTGTCTCACAAAGAGCCTTTCCTCCATGGGCCATTCCTGTATCCAGGGAACCTTTCCTCCACGGGCTGTTTCTAGCAGGTATTGAGCAATTTCCCTCAAAATGAGTAAACACACAGATTTCTTTGACAGCATGAGGATTTTAAGCCCCTGGTTCCCTAACCCATCCATGTGACTGTGGCTGGGAATAAACCACCCCACCAACCCCTTCCTTCTCAAAAACATGAGCAAGAAATGACGGCTTCAGTGTAACTGGGAGACCGCCCATCAGTCAGGGTAGAATGGCAGCAGTTGTGTCTTGGATGTTATTTCTAGGTGCAGGTTCTGTGGCTTTCACACTGTTATGGCAAAAAAAGAGGTTTAACTGACTTGGTGTTCTAAGCTGTGCTCCAACTTAATCCATTTTTCCTACAAGTTTAATTGTGTTTGGGGGAGAAAGGTTTCATCCTTTAAGGCTCAATGCACTCTGACCTTCACCCAGCAAAGCACTTAAGCAAATGAGCAACTATATTCTTATTATTAAGCACATCATCAAATCTTTTGCTGGGTCATTGCAAAAATCAAGCTTGCCTTGAATGAAAAGTAAAGGAAAAGATGATATACTAGTGGGAGTGAGGGGGTTTTAATATTTACTATTATTTTTACAGACATCAAGGTTTTGCTAACTGAATTTGTCAAAGTGTTGCTCTAAGTCTTCATTTTGAGGACAGAATTATTTAGGGGTAAGAACAGGGCAGACTAGGAGTCAGAGGTTGTTAAAGGGATTAGTTTAATGAACATTTGTTTTGGTGGTTTTGTGTTTAAAGTGCTGATGCTGTAGATCTGATTATTTTTCTGTACAAGGCATTTGAGTTTTTAGCTGGAGGTTTATTGTCTTTAACTGTACTTCTGAATTCTACCAAGCTTTTCCTGTTTTTCCTAGCACAGAGGACTTGCATCAGGTCTTAAGAGCCACCTAAGATTTGAGAGACATGGACAGGGTTAAACAAAGGGGATATGTTGCCTACCTAAAAGTCCAGAAAAATCAAGTAGAATGACATTAAGAAATATTTTTGCTTTTCATTGTCTAGGTGTCATTTGAATGTACACTGGAGAAGGAGCCTCAAATTCCTTGAGAATGTTTAAGTTTTTTGTCCCTCTTCCTCCAACTCTATTTCCTGCATTTTCTTGTTTTTTCTTGGGGTATTCCCAGGACTGCAGAGCTGAATGTGTGTGCAGCATTTTCCCTATGGACCACTCAGGCTCTGCCTTTGCCTTAGAATAGTGAAGAGCACACACCAACTATCTTTCAAAAATTTTGGAAGGAAGAATTTTTTGTGGGGCAATGAGGCTTCTACTCCTGGGATAATCCCAGATACAAAACTGTGTTTCTTTATGGGGCTGTGGATTATCATCATTCCATTGGACTTTTATCTACTGGGACAAAAAGTGCCAAGACTCACTTGGAAAGTTCAGGCAAGTAAATATCCCCTCTTTGTGGTTTTTGTGTAAATTGCAAAGTAGAGTTGCTCAGAGTAAGGCCAAGAGTGTTCAAAATAAGTGCCAGTGAATATATAGAAAAAAATCTTTATTTGCTGTTTTAAGCTCTTAAGTGAATCTTACCATGAGAATTTTATATTGCTGGTTATGTAAATCCCTGACACTGTACTGGAAGCTAATTTGGGGCTCCTTGTCCTGAGTGTTGAATCCAATCCTGTCACACCCTGAGGGACAGCACCATCCCATTGTGGTGAAGATTCTCTCCCTTTATTCTGTGGATTAACAGGCTGAGTTCTAACCTTCTTCTTGGAATGATGGCAATGGCTGTATTTGTACATACTGTCTTTACTGGCTCTGAATATGCACAAAACTAACTTCAGGATGTGTCCCCTGCTCTCACTGCATTCTAACAGGAAAATAAACTGCTGGTACATGCATTTTTTTTTCCCAGTGACTATAAAGAAACATTGAGATAGTGAAGCATTTGTCAGAACTGGTCCTTTGTGTTGCCTCACACAACCATGTTGTCTTAAAAGGATATTTATACAGTACAGGGCTGCTGTATAATACCTGGTATAATTCTCTGTGAGATGCCAAAAGGGTGGGGTGCTGTGCTTTTGAGTTTTAAAAATGTCAAAATGGAAATTCAGGCTGTTTGACAGTGCACTAATTTGCTGAGAGATGTCAGAATGCGTAGCCCTTTCTGTAATTTTGCACAACACTTCAGGCTGTAATATTGCAATAATTACTTAGTGAAGTCATAATTGAAAGGTAAAAATTGAATTTAGGGTCTACATAATTTAAACAGGACCAGATTTTACCAGGCATGACACCTTTATGGTGTCTGCTATATTCCATATAAAACATACAAAATTTTAAGCCGATAACTCAAATGGTTCCCGTGGTATAAACTTGTGAAAAGTCACAATTTTGCATTGTGCTGCAAAGCCACCTTACAATATAGTGACTACCATGGCTCTTTAATATCCAGCAGAGTTCTCCTGCTGTGCTTTGTCAGTCGGTAGCAACATCCAAGTCTTCTTGTAAAAGTAATTCACACTTTTTTCACAACACTGTTGCTTTAATTACCACTGAACTCTGCTGTTGCTCAGACAGGCCTAGCAGGACCAAGAGAGGGTCAGCGCTGCAGTCACTGCAAAAGAAGCAAATGGCTTTTTTTCTTACTTTATTATTAACAAACCATCTTTGATTGAAATGCTCCAAGCTTCTGAGACCCAGCCTTGTCTCTGTGCTCTCTTGGGGTATTCATTATCAAAGTAGACCATGGATGTCAATCTGAGAAAACATCAGAAATAATACCTAAAATCCTAATCAGAAAATGTCAAGTAAAGGCAAGATTCACATATCTCTTACATGCAAACAGCTGATCAGATTTTTCATATGCACCCATTGAATTTCTGATAGAAACCAACTAAGTCATCAACTTACTGTATATTTTTTTATGTGTAAAAACGATTTTTACCCATTTGTTTGTGATTTTCTTTTTTCTTCATGTTTATTTCATTTGTTATATCTCGTTAGAACCGAAGGCATTCATAGGAAGAAGTGAAAGGTGCTGAAAGACAAAAAAGATTGTATTTAAAATTACAAAATACTGCTTCTGTACCTTTGTCTCGTGAAATGTTTAATATTTATGTATCTTCCACACTAAAAAGCTGTAAAATAACCCTTTTAGTAGCACAAACATAATTTTCAGACCTAGGCTTGAGAGGGTTGGTCTTGCTGCTTGCCTTAGAAGGTCAGGTTTGAAAATGGTGCTGTCCCTCCTGGCTCTGTGTAGGGGCTTAAACTCACCTGGAGAGAAATGCAGCACTTCCACCTTGCCAGAGTCCTCCATAGGCTGCAACATTCCAGCATTTTTACAACTGGATGTGATCATTTCTACATACAAGGGAAACTGCAAAGTAGCTTTTGGGGTTGCAACTGATTTAGTCAACGTTAAATCCAGCGCAGCCTGCCAGCCTTAACACTTATCAGAATATACCTGAGATTCATGAATAGGATTAGAGATCAGCCCTGTGTTTCATATCTCACCTCAGAGATGATACTGCAAACTGACAGCACACCACTTAACGCCCCAGCAACGCAGGGTTCCTGCCTGCCTTGGGAAAGGGGGACACCTGGGATTCATGTTCAGTTATTAAATAGCCATATCAGCTGTGGAAATACATGGGCTTTTTAATGGATTTCTCGTAGCCCAAGAATCAGAATATTCCTAATTTCTGGCTGTAGCAAGGTAAAAGTGTTGTCTGTGGGATGCTCAGTAATGCCATGCCCTGATCAGGGCTAATAACCAAGAGACAGCATCAAGGAGTTACAGGACTGACAGCAAACAGCAGAAGAATGAATTTTGTTAATATTTGCCCCAAGTTACTCTCAGTATTTTCTCATTCTATGGTGTCTGGAATTAGGAGGGATAGCAAGTAGAGGTAAAAAAAAAGGCACAAGTGGGGTAATAGAAATGAGGTTTCAACACAGGTTTTGGCAAGGAGGAGAATGACCTGAAGCAGCAGAGTCACACCTTGACTTGCAGACCTTCACACAGGAATTCAGGCAGATTAAGAAAGCTGTGATGAGTGAGATTTGCTTTTCCTCTGCAGCTCTTTAGCCAGTGGTAGGTTTCCCAAGTCCTCATTCCCAATAGTGGGACATGCCTGCTATGAGTACTTGGACTTCTTCCTGGTGAAAACTGCACAATGTGACAGAGTACAGAAGGCAGCTGAAATGATGATTATTTAAAATACAGCCTTGCAGTGACTTGGGGACGTGTGATTGTGTGTACTGAGGACAGAGACAAAAGGAGAGAGGGAGGGAGTTTTTCCTTCCTTCCTCATCTGCTCCTGGCACATTCAGGCAGAGGCACCACTCTCACTTCCCCATCTCCTTCTCTGCAGAGTGTTTGTTCTGCAAAAAGGCACTTGCAGGAGGGATCGCTTCCTAGAAATTTTTTATTTTGCATTGACTAAATAACAGGCCCTAGTCTTGTAGTGATTTATGCAGTACTAAAACCAGCACTGATCATATGCAACAGCCTGTGTGGCTCTTTCAAGGAGCAACATTCCTGCCCTGGCGTGGATAAATGGTTCCTAGAACCTGAATATAGCAGTGCTGATATTTGCTGCTCTGCAGCCTGAAAGTACCTGTAAATTCACAGGCAGGGGATGCAGCTGAGGCTGTGGCTGCTTCTATCATGAATCCAATAATATTTCCTGGGCGTTTTCCCCAGGTGCTTAGATGCTGCATATTTTTCCTCCCCCAAATATTTGTGTCCTAATATGCTGAAAAAAGTGCTTTTGGATGCCAGTGCATCTCAGGGGTGGAGAGGGGAGGCAGCAGAAGCAGATTTAAAATTCAATATTTGGAAAATGAGTAGAGAACAGAAAAGAAGACCTTTATGATTTTCCACCATTTAAATTCCAGCTTTTTTTTTTTGGGGGGGTACAGCCTAGAATTGTGCAGCTTATCCCACATTAGTGGTGCCTTTGTCAACCTCAGAACATTACAAAAAGAAGTAAATAACCACCTAAACACCTGCATTAATCAAGGAAAGAAGTCCAGGTTTGAATATCTGTGTTCCCCTAAGAGTTTCTGGGGTTCCTGCGTATTCAGCACCCAGGGAAGCGCCCGGTGGCTGCTGTTCCTGTGGGAGGAACTAAAGAGGGAAGGAGAATTCACACCAGCTAGAATATATTGGTCAGAAACATGGCTTGGTCTGTGCCAGGTGGTTTGAGTATGAAACAAATCTGTGTTTACAGCCTCTTCTTCTTTGAGATTAATCAAATCTGAGGCAGCATGAAACTACTGGATCTGAGAAAACAGATTGTAAAAACTGATATTGCTGGTTTTCATGGTAAAATTTAACGCATACAGAAATAGCACAGTCTTAGAGAAGACTAAATTGCATCTCTTTGGGTTTAAAGAAAAATAATTGTTGGCAAACTTTGTTTTAAACTAATGTTCTGAAAGGCAGGTGGGAAAGGGCTAAAAGAAGATGGTAATATCTCTCTAAACATGGTAACAGTTTTGGTGCCCTGCTAAGAAGAAGTAGGTTTAGCAACCTGTTGTAGCACAGGCAGGGAATACAATTGCATCCCCCAAAAAATCTCTGTAGACTCCATCCTGACCATGTGGCCTTGTTGTGTGACAACTCCACTTGCCAGCCACAGCAAACAAACAGAGCAACACTGCACCCTTTTCAGGTTTAAGATATTATTACAGCTTGTGAATAAGATTCCCAGTATATGGACATGACAACTATGAAAAACTGTAATTTAGGACGTGGAGTATTCTCTTTCTGCTTTTATGTGGAATTTCACTTTAATGCGATGTAAATGACAGTGAGAAATACATTCATAGAATGTTAAAGCCTTCCCATTAAAAATTCTGTATGCATTTTATATTCTAATTCATGTACAGTCAAAAACCCTGATAAAATCATAGTACTGATTTGACTGCTGCACTTATCGTATTAATGAGGATACTTTATGCCTTTTGAAAATTGGGATATAGTCCATTATGTGATTGTGAGTGATGTGATTGTATCACACCAATTTGTTATTCAATCCCACCCCTCCCTTCAGTCAGCTTTGTATATAGGAAGAGCCGTTGGTGAGCATGTGTACAGGCAGGAAAACCTACATTTCAAATTACTATTGTTTTCTTTAATAATTTACCTGTTAAACAGATTATGTATATTTTTTCCAAAGCCTGGAATTTACTCAAACTCCAGAGAGGAATTCACAGAGGTATCCAAATTGCCCAGAGGAGCCCCAGCTCAGGCTGGCTGAAGGGGAGATGTGCCTAAGCCAACTCTCCAGCTTTCTGGATATGTGTGTAATGTGAAATTCTCCTCCCAAATGCCCTGTTCTAGATGAATCCTCATGGCTCTGCACAGCCACTCCTCAGGCAGATTCTCTTTGTTCTCTGCCTGTCCCCCTCCACAGGCTGCACAGGGAGAGGGGTGTCTCATTTCCATTTTTTAGACAGGGAAAGTTAGATGAGAAAACCCAGTTTGCTATGGCTGCAGTTTAAAAATCCTCCCTGACCCCTCCACAATGGCAGGAGGCTGGGGACTGAAAACAGAATTTCTGTTGTTGGTAACATGTTTATGTTGAAAGTGGCTCGTTTTATTATGTTTGTGTCTTCTCTTAGCTAGTCCCAATGTGCTTTGGCCTTTGGGACACTCTTTGTCCTTGTGGCTTTCTCTCCTGGCTTTAAGTCTATGTAAAATATTTCACCTTGATGAAAAGAAACCCCACCTGTTTTCCCCTTATCCCACCCACCCCTGTGAGGGTTTCCAGACTGAGTATAACTCCTCATCTCCCGTGAGGAAGAGCTGTAAATTCTCCAAAACCCAGTAGCTGATCTATGGTAGTCCTGTCTCAGAGACATCTTGAAAGCAGCATTTAAACCAGAGAATTAAATCTCCATTCTCATGCCTTTCCTGCAATCTATCCATTAAATGTTTAATTCTGTCTGTAATGATGGACTCTGTCATTAACTTGTCATGAATGTTGTGTTTTTATGATGCTGCCATCGTCATTCAGTCTCCTGTTGCTGCCTGTAGTTTTTCTGAATGTTATTCTCAGTTTTACTGCCCAGTCCATTTTTATGTTTCCTATTTTTATAAAAATGTCTTCCTGCTGACTTAAACTTCTCCAAGGTGGAGCTGCCACATGCTACAACACCCAACCCACTGGCCTGTTTGTGAGAGCTTTGAAAGAAAAATTCCCAAGTCCCTGCCTTCTGTCTCCTGTTTGGAATTTCTGCCCTTGTTAATGCAGGAACATGACTCCAGAGGTTTATCAGAGTGTGTCCTCATGATTTTGGCTGCAGTGTCAATCAGTTTGTCCACATGGCTGTGGCAGTGCAGAGGAATGGAAGAGGCCGTGCACATGTGTGCACATGGACACACGTGTGTGCAGGAGGTATAGAACAGTGCAGGGTAAACACACTGTGCTTTAAAGTGTCCTTTTTTGGGGGCGGAGGCAAGAGATATTTAAAGGTCAAAGGGAAGCATTAATAGTGTTAGATAAATTTTACCCTATTTAAATTCAAAACCAATAAGAACTTCATACAATCTTTTGGACAAAGCCTGCAACATTCTAATCTCTGCAAATCCACTCTGTACTGTTCACTGCTCTTCTTATTAATCAGTTCTACAGAGCTGTACTCCTCTCAGTGCTGTTACACACACTGCATTTTTATTCTCCAGCTTGGCCTTTTCTGTATTTTTGCTTCGTCTTACATTCAATTACCCACAGCCTGGTTTGCAGAACAGGGGGCCATTGGGGGCTGCATTTAAGCTACAGCCCATTATGTCATCTTGCTTCATATATTTTACTCTGATCTTTCTTAGGATGAAACTCATTTATGAATCTTTCTGTGGAGAAATTATGTGCCTGGGTCTGAAATTTGCCTTCTCAATGCCTCTGTTATTAAAAGAACAAGAAAATGCCCAACTTATTTACATCTTGGATCCTGGTACTTACACCTATTGTTGCAGTTTCCAGAACACCAAGGTATTCTAATTATTGTTGCTCTATTTGATGCTTTCATAATAGTATTTAGTGTTCCAAATCCAATGTCTGCTTTCTGAGGAAGCCTTTTGTGTTCTTTGTAATATATACTTTCAAATTCATTTGAGAAGTCCATCTCCCTTCCTTACCTGTGAGCTTGACAAGCGTTCCTGGAACTGGAAGCTGTTTGCCCAGTGAGAGTTCTCTTTGAAAAAATCCCCAGCTCAGAGCTTATGACATTTGATGAAAGTCTTGGTCACTCTTTAGGGATGGTGCCTGGGATTGAATTTAGAGCTGCTCAGAACTGTCTTGCTTTTTATGTCGTTTCCACAATTGCATTTGAATTACTGTTTCTGGTCAAGATGCGTTAAAACCAGGATATATTTATAGTTTTTCATATGCATTCATAAATATATATAGTAAAAATACATGTGTAATTATTTACATTTATCTGTAGGTATTAATAGCACACAGTCATTGTCTACTTAATTTTGTTGCAATAATAAGAGTCATGTGTCACCAACCATGGTTTTTTTTGCCAGGCCTTTTTGTCCACAAATTTTATCTATGACAAAGTTCATTTGGAAAATTGCTGATACTATTTCCTTCTAGCATCAAATTTTATTTCTTCCTGCTGTATCCTGATCCCCAGATTTTTTGAGATGTTTGCTGTGTTTTTTCTCCCAGGATTCTTGCTTTATCTTCTGCTTGGCAACTTGGAATTGTTGGCCATGTTTTGGTTTGGTGATGTAGGCCCACATTGGTGGTCATTTAATCAAATTAACATGTTCAGATATTTAATCCTTAGAACTCCAGCTAAAGTGGGATTGAAAGCAGCATAATCCCTGCAATTGGCCAGCTTCTGGATTAGGGTGAGGGAGCAATGTTTGCTATGTTCAGTGTGGTTTCTGTAGTGTCATATACTGAACTATACACAGACATACAGATTTTAGAATTAAGAGCTGCATTAGGTACCAAGCAAGAAGGAAAAAGTCCCATCCATGATGCATTAGAAGCCTTGTGCTGGAATTATAGAAGGATTTCACTGATATAGGAGCCAAGCAAATCCTTAGCTTTTAATAGTATAAAACATAGTAAAAGCTGAAAGTTCATGCCAGTCCTTCAAAATAATTGCCTTTAATATTATTATTGATCATGTAGTAGGAGACACAGCCTGAGTGCTACGAGGATTTCAAGGGAATGCTTTACAGCTTAATTATGTTTCCCTGGGAGATTTAACATAATTCAATTTACTTTCCCTCGTGTTTCATCAATCATTATATGAATAGAAAGGAGACCTGAGCTTCATTTCTAAGTGAATTCCTGTAGATTCAAGAACTTTTGACAATATCCATATTGGAGAGAGGAATGCAGCACACCTTCTGTGGGGGAATGAACCTGCAAAGGCTCCAAACAGCGATGGTGAACTTGCTCGTTATTGTTGGTGGATTTTCTGAAGACAAACTGTTGATCCATGGGACTTCTGTAAACCCAGCTGGGCAACAAGAAGCCCTCTGAAGTTGGGCCAATTAATTCTTATAAGTCATCTAATTCTGATGAGATATTTGATTGGGTATATCAGATGCACATGCATTTTCTTTTTGTCTCACAGAGGGTACTGATGAATTTAGTTCATTTTCTGTACAGTAACCTGTTACAGAGTAAGTTACGGGTAGGATTGAATCTTGCCATTGCTGGGTATCCAGCAGCCTCTTCATATCCATTTTAGAAGCTGCCAAATTATTCAGGCTATTCATCACACTCTCCCAAAGCACTCATTGAAATGAAAAGGAGATTATTTTTTAGGCCAAAATGGGAATCACCTGAGAAGCTCTTTCTGTGCAGTGATAATTGTGAATGTGTTTTATGCAAGGAAAGTCCTGCTGTAAGACAGTCCACATATTTTGCTGATACTGATGTGGTACAAATCATTGCACTGGTTCTGTTGCACCTCTTGGGGCCTCTCAGTTGCTGAGAGAGTGGATTCTGGGGGGCTGGTGAGGGCAGGAGCTGTGCCAAACCAGCCGAGGGAGCGTGGCCTGAGCAGCCACAGCTGTGGCACAGGGAAGGAGAGGAGCTCCTGTTCCCTCCTTGGCTCACCTCTGGGTAGCAATGGCAGGAGATGGTCTATTGCTGGGGGTTGGATGAAGGAGCTTTTAAAAAAATATCAAATAAGTCCAGATCTGAGTCAGTGACTTTTAAAATGAAAGGTCTGCTCTATTACTGTTAATGGGCAGGCTTTCATAATTCTTTGCTATTAGAGTACTAACTCCCTCTTTTCAAAGCCTTCCTGAACCTCTCATTGTCCAGCATTTGTATCCCTCACTTTAATGAGTGCTAAATAAGAATTATATAAGTATTTCAATAATTCTCACTGGACAGTTAATTAAGCATCACTGACTCTAAGGAGCAGTCAGCTATTACCTCCTTTTACAGACAAGTGCTTCCACAGACACAAAGGGAAGAGGTCAATTTAAAAAAAAATGATGTGTGGATTAGTAATCTTTCTCCGTAATAAATGATCTGGCTAACAAGCTGAAACAGTGAAATAAAAACTTGCCTTTTTTTTCTTTTTTTTTTTTTCCTTCTTTCTTCTGTTCCCTCATTTTTTCGATCCAGTCTCTTGTGTACCTTCAACCTTCTCTCATGCAGGAAACGAATTCCCTTTAACTTTTTGGGGCCTGAATATTTTGAACTAAAGCTCTCCAAATTTGCTTCCTTCAGAAGATGGCGTGGGGCACGGCCCTGCCCAGTTTTTCATCGTACATTCTTTTTTAACAGCTTCTATGTTTTCTCCTGTTTGATAGATCCTACCACAAACTTCAACTAGAGTGAGTGCAAAGGACCATAATACCAGTCTTACACACAGGGTATTTTATTAAGTCCAGCAGTTAAAAATGTACAAAGTTCCTTGTAATAATCCATTCATTCTGTTCTCGCCTGATTCTTGGAGTAAGCCTGCACAATTATTCAAATCCCAGCTTTTAGCTACAGCATACACCTCGCCATGGGGCTATGCCTCTGTAATCTTGCTTTGGTCTTGCATGTCAAATGGAATTAACTCCCATAAGAAATGTATGCGAAGACAACCCAAAGTGTCTAATCCTACTGCTGTCTTAAATTTCTGAAACTCAGACCTGTCATCTTTTTCTATAGCTTTGTTGAAGTTCTCACTTATGCTTCAGTCCATCCAAAGATGAAGTTTAGGGAAATTAGCATTTTTATGTATTTTTCAGTGGTGCACTCCTGTGGCCTTTTCACGTGTTCCCTTAGTGGAATTATTTTTTCCCCGAACCCGAGCCGTGTTTCCCACCCTGCGAGCGCCTGGTGGAGGTGGATCCGGTTGCTTTTAGCCGGCAGTGTACAAGTTTAAACACACAGGGCATTTTGGTGCTCACGCGTGGAAATAATGATATCATGATGAATACACCTCAGCAGCTCAGCCCAGCTCATCACAAACCCTAATTCTGCCTGGATTTAATCTGCAATCGCGGCGCTTTTTTCCCGCATAAAGCTGGAATTAGCGGTGCCCGGTGTACCCGCGCTGTTTTGTGTGCTGCATTCGTAGCGGCTCGGCTTTCCCAGCAGCATTCCCGAGCCTCGCTGCTGTTCTCTAGGGGGCACGCTTTCAGATTCCAGACCCAAAATGCCTACATTACACATAATGAAAGGGAGGCAAAAGCACAGCATTATCAGAGAGAAACTTAATTTTCCACTTATTCAATCAAATATCAACCAGATCTGATTAGGGGTGGCCAATTTTAGATGAACCAGGCAAAATACATTTACATAGGGGGTCCAGTTTCAACATAATTTCAGTAAAAAGCAATTACAAAATTACAGTCAGATGGAAAGCTGGTTCTTCTGGGTGTCTTGGCTAAGTGAGGTTGGAAGGGTAAAACTGTAACTTATTGTAGTGGATATTTAATAAGTGGTAAAGCCGCAGCACTCTCCACTTGAAAGTTAATTAAGGCCGTGGAATGACCATTCTTGTACAGCAAATATGTTAATGGGTTGGCCATGGTAACTGTCACAACAAAGCCCAGTGAAAAATAATGGCTTTATGCAATGTTTTTGCTGATTGTTACATATTTTTTAAAATGTTCTTGCATTTTGTTTTGCATTGTTTTTGCTGATTGTTACATCTTTAAAATAATGCTCTTATATTTTGTTTTGGTTTTGCTGTTCCGAGGAGTAGTGTAGCAGCATTTAATTTAGGAACTGCTTAAAGTGATTATTAGAAACTAAGACAAATACTGAAATGCAGATAAAGGTTAAAATATTTACTTATGTACTGGCACTATGTAAATGTCAATAAGCTGTGCATGTCGGGGAGACTTTCTCTTTATTTAGTTTTTTTAGACAGGCTGTGTGATTATTAGAGTGTCCAATTCTTCTCAGAAAGCTTGAGCTAATCCTTTGTATATAGTATTTCATTTATGAGTGTAATTGCTGTGTTATTTTGGTGCCGTTGGATAAGTGAATGCAGTGGCACACAGACTATCAATTGAGTGGCGTGCTTTAAGTGGATTAAATCTTAATTTTCCTCTAAGAAGTCTCCTCATTCAGAGTATGGTCAGTTCTGGCCTTCAGGGCTGATTTTGCGTGCTCAGTCCCCATAAATTTTGAACTTTTTTAACAGCCCATATGAGGATGGGGCAGGGGAGCACGATTTCCCCCCTTATTTCAAGAGGCCTGGGGACAGCCTAACAAAAATAGTGGAGAGTTAGGAGAAAATGAAAATTCCCCATCCAACTCTTGCCATACCCAGAGAAATGTGATCAGGTGGGCAAGTGAATGGCCTGTTTAGGGGTAACTAAGAAACCTGGCAAAGAGGAAAGGATCTTAAGAAAATATGGAATTATGGAGGATGGATGAGATGGGAGAAGGAAAAAAGTGTGCTTGGAGGGTAAGGAGTGATAGCACAACAGAAGAGGAAAATGCAGAGTGTGTGTGCCGCAGCTGAAGGAAAACCAGAAGAAGAAGGGAAGGAAAAGGTGGGAATATTTCCAGGTCATCCTGTCAGTGCAGGGGAGTGAAAGGAGGCCTGGCTGTTCCAAGGATCAGGCTGGTGTCAGCTTTGCTCAGTTAATGAGTGATGGGTACCAGCCCCTGTGTGAAATCAGGAGCTGGACTCCAGTCCCAGCACACACACTACAGTGCAGTGTGAGAGATGAACAGCACTTGTGTGTGCCAATTCCAGCCAAGAGCAGTAGTAAAAATGTGGAAAACTCATCTGAAACAGGACAGCCATGCCTTGTAAAGGTTATTTTGGCTTGGGTGTTCCCATTTGACAGCTGGGAGCTGTTGCAGTGGATGATATGCAGTGTATGATAACCCTTGCTTTTTGTCTAACCTCCAGTTGTCCAGTTAACAGTTAAAAACTGTTTCAGTCTCTGGAGTTCTTCCCTCACCACCCTTTACAAGGTTTTGTTGCATACTTTAAAAAGGCTCAGATAAACTGATGTCTCTCTATGATATCAGGTGGGGATGCCCTGGAGTTCCTCCCATGCATGTGTCTCTTATCTAAGTAAAAGGTCTTTGGGGGAGGTCATGTCTCTTAATCCACGTTCCAAGACGAGTGTCCCACTTTTGCCTGAGTTCTTGAGATGCCAGTGAAATACAAATAATGATTGCAGCCATGCATGAGTGATTCAGTTCTGATTTTCTGAAAAAGTGTTCCATTTTACTATCTCATTCAAGAGCATGAAAGCAAAAATAGGCCATTTTGAGCAAATGATGCATAATCATGGACCTTAAACACCTTAGCACTGAGCTCATACCTGAGGGAGGTTGGAATGTGCTCAGTACTTTCTCAAGAGATATCCAAGTTGGTGTCAGATGACTTGTGGATTGTTCTGGAAGTTATGGAAACTTATAATGTGTCTGTGTTTTATTAACCCAAATATTTTTGCATATAATTACTGATTCAGTGATTCCACTTTGTTTTAAACTAGAATATGTAAGGCCAGAGTGCCTCACTGGAAAACTTTAAAATATACCCAGGCTTCCTGAAGAATCATTTTAAAATAATCCATTATCCTATTTTCAAAGAATTCACATGGCAGGACAGGCTTCGGGTTGTTCTGAAGGACAAAACACATCCTGAGTAGCTGCTTGAATGAGAACTCCAAAACAATTTCCCTAGGGCTGATAATTTAGACAATTGAATTCTATTCTCCATAAATACCTTAAATATCCTAGACAAGTGCTAATGCCTCTGTTGTCTTCTTTTTGCTGACTGCATTCCTCCTGGTCTTTACAGCAAGACCTCTGAACAATGTGGCTGGGGAATGGAAAGGTGCAGGGAGCTTGGGCAATAATATTTTTGCAGTGCTGTCCACTGAAAGAGAATAATGTTTGCCTTTGCAACTACCCTGCCTTCACTCCTGGCTGACAGTTTCTTAGATCAGTTTTTGTGTTGTTTTCTCGTGTGGTGAAACTCTTGCAGCAGTGTTAAGTCACCTTATTTTTCATATTTTGCCTTTTCCTCCCCTGTTCTTTTCCTTCCCATGTCAGCTCCAGAGCTGCAGATTTATTCTGCCCATAATCAGTTTCTGAATCAGTTTGGGTGACCTTGACTCTGGCTGTATTTTTGTGACTTCTGTCTTTTCTCATCCTCTCTCAGCTCTGCCTGTTTCAGGCTGTAAGTCTCTACCTCTCCATAGAATTTTTCCCTACAGGATATAGCCTGAGGTTTTGTTGTTTAATATTCTAATAAATGTGTGCCTAAGTATGAGTGTGTCTGCAGCACCAGAAATACCCCAAAATCTTTCTGGGCTTGTAAGATGTCAGTCCTTTGCTTGAAACTCCTTACTCTTGGAAAGTTTGCTCCTGCAGTGTCTGAGTTTTGGTCTGAACTGGAGAGCTCCAACCACTCACATGAGTTTCTCTGTGCCAATGCAGCAAATGTGTTGTTTTAATTTTGGGGAAAGAAAACACCAGGCCCTAACAAAACAAAACCCAAACCCTCCAAACTTTAGTCCATATGTGGGGTTTTTTTATTCTTTCAGAGATGCCCGTTTGTTTGCTTTTTATTGAGATTGTTTGTTTAGAAACACACTCACAAACTTTGATTCTGAGTTGACTCTCCAAGGCTTGCTTTCTGTCCTGTATGTTCTTGAATGTTTACATTCTCCCTGCTCCAGCATCTAAATGTATCAGCCTGGTCTTAAGATGATGGTCTCACTTTCAAATGGGAGTATCAAAAACACTTAGCAATGTGCTAGCAAGGCTCACAAAGCCATTTGAAATCCTCTGATAGAAGCTATCTATTATAATTGCACCAAGTACTGTTATTAATGTCTCCAGCCTCTCCATTCTGTTTCTGCTCAAGCCATGCCCAAGAACAATTAGCTGTTTGTTTGACCTGCATTATAACATCATCTCTCCATTATGATAACA
The DNA here is from genome assembly GCF_028018845.1 of Melospiza georgiana. Lineage (NCBI taxonomy): Eukaryota > Metazoa > Chordata > Aves > Passeriformes > Passerellidae > Melospiza > Melospiza georgiana. Next base: position 14,000,320 of record NC_080432.1, on the reverse strand, counting down.
GTGGAGTGACTAAGAACAACACATAATCTTCAGATTTAATGGGGCAGAAGACTGCAAAGGGCCAAACCCATCTTGATGAAATGCCCTCAAGTCAGCAACTTTATGCAGAGGTGGATGTGGCACAGTGTGATTTCTTTGGCTCTGTCTGATTGCTGCACAGAAATCCAGGACTGATACCAAGGCCACAGCAGCAGATTAGTCAGAAACGGCTGTTGAACATAGGAAATACTATGGGGAACTCAGCAGCTCAATCTCTGCTGTCTTTAGGGAAGAGAAAATTATTTCACCCCATCTGTTGGTGTGCATGCAAATGAGAAACATTCCCTCTTCCTAAAATTCCTTGTGTGTGCACAGTGTTCACCATGAACGTTACCAGGGCAGGGGCTGTTGCTTTGATAAGGTGATCAGGAGCTGACTGTGATGGGGCACTCAGTGGATGGACGTAACACCAAGGACAACACAGTGCAGAATTCTCTGAGTAGAGCTGTTGGGATGACACCCTGTGAATGAAACTGCTTCTTGCCTTCTATAGGCTGTGTTTGTAGACAATAACCTGCAAACACATTGCATTCTGAGAGCTGAAGTCTAAAATGGCATATATTGGTCCAACAAATAGCATCACATTATCAGTTTTATTTTTCTGCTTCTATTGAATGCAGAACACGTGCTGCTAAGAAACAAAAAGGACATGCATTTATTTTCAGGCATAGGACTTTGCAACCACTTGGGAAGAATATTCTTGATTGAGAACCAAAACATTCCATAATGCTTAACAAACCTGTAAATTGAAAAATCAACATCTGCCCTGTGCAGCAACATAGCAGGAGAGAGACCTGAAAAATTCAAAATACTCTTTAAATTATGTTTCAGCGCATTTATAAAATTACTATTCTCTGAATTAAGACTCAGGCTGGTTTTATATGGTTGTGTGGATGGACAAAATCTCCTCCTGCACTTGCTGTTGGCTGCGGGATGGTCCCAGGAACACGGAGCTGTGTCTCCCTGAATGCACCCACAATGGTATCTTAAAACAAATTAAGTCACTAAGGATGACCTCAGCTGTCCAAACCCCACAAGTCCTGCACTCCCAGCTCCCTTCCTGATGGAATGTAGGAATTTGCACCGGAGCAGCCAATGGAGGCGAGCGGAGCACAGTCCCTGTTCAGACAGAGGAAGGCACTGCTCTAAAGGAAACACAGAAACCTGTGATTATGCACTTACTGCAGTGCTGCCTGCCTGCTCAACGGCTGGGAATTTTTTTGCTGTTTCCCTTATTTACATATCACAGCCATGTCTTTATAAAGTTACTTTAATAATTTATTAGATTGATCTTTTCAGAAATCTGCCCAGGCTAGGTGTCATTAGGAGAAGTTATTTCAACTTATTTAAAGGTTTGTGCCTGGGTAGGGCATTTACCTGCCTCACTGCTGATATTCTAAAAATACCTCCATGTCCATGCTATTATCCATTCTTCACGTCCAATTGCTCTGTTATGGTAATAGTCAGAAGCACACCATGTAGTAATTACTTACAGCTGACTTAAGAAAAGAATATTCAACTCCCCCACTGTTCCACTAGAAGGTCTTTATGCGCTATTAACTCATTCCTGTTTATTAATACTCTACTGGTAATTCTGGCTGCTGCTTTTTAGTTTTGTAATAGGAGGACTATTAAACAGCAATTATTGACCATATGGGTTAGTGGATATTTGTGGTGGTTGTTGGGTGGTTGGTTTTTTGTGGCTTTTTTTATGTTTTTTAATGTTTTAAGGTTGTTTTTAAGGAGCCACATCACAATATAGTGGTGCAACTTTACATCTGCCTGGGATTAACAACTTTGGCAGTGTTCCCCACCTAGAAAATGCAAATTCCGTATTCCAGAAATATCTGAAGCTGTGAAAATACAGAGCAGTTTAAAAAACATGAAAACACTGTGCCAGACAAAGTGAAAATATTTTTTTTTCTTTTCTCCAGCAGTGGGGATAGGGTTTGAATTATTTTCTTTGGGGGTTTTTTTGGTCTTTCTGTTTTACTTTCTTTGACTTTCTTTTTTTCCCCCATTTTTTTTAGTTTTTGTCCTAGAATTTTGTAATGGTCAAGTGTAGGTTTCAAACTAATCAAACTTCTTCTAGAGAAGTGTGAATGATAGCACTTTTAAGAACCAGAAATTTGCCTTCCTCGGTAAGCTTGCCTAGTGGGAAGATTGAGGAGAGACAAAATTACAGCAATTATCTTTCAAATAGCTGGGCTGAAAAAATGGTGTCTTCCCCCCTTTTCCTCTCCTGCCTTTTTTTTTTTTCCTTTTTATTTTTTTTAATCATTTTAAAATCCAACTGCAGTTCCTGCCTTTGCCAGCAGCAATAGCTGTCAGTCACTGCACTGATGATTTCTTTTCCCACTGCTCTGCACTGGGAAGGCCAAACCAGCCACAGTTTTGGCAACCACTCGCATTGTGGTGAGAAAATAAAAGACTTCAGCAGGGAAAAAATATGTAGCAGCAGTGAGAAAAGGTAAACATGACTGTGGGATGTGGTGAAGGAGAAAAGGGATTTGGGAGGTGAGTTGATTTTAATGCAAAAGTACTGGGCTGTGAACAAATGTTTTGCAAAATATATTCTCGTTTCTCAATTCTCTTTGGGGTTGTCCCTAACACCACTGAAGAAGAGTCAAACTTGGAAAACCAATTACTTGTATTTGCCACTGACATGGCTTTTTTCTAGAATTTTCTTAATCCCTTAATACTCTTCTTACACTTTCTTAGTGCTCCTACTTGTGTGTGTTTGACTTGGATTATGAGTCTCAGCTGTGTCACTGTGGTCCTCTGAGCGGCTGACCAGTAACAGCTCCATTTACACATAATTGTGGGCACAGTTGCTTCTGGGGATTGTTACATAGTTGTAAAATCTCTGCAATACTAAAAAAAGTCAAAAATAATAATGAAGTCAAAAATAATTTGCAACTTGAAATCTACTGCTTTATCACTGATTAAGCACTATTTTGGTCTTCCTTTATTTCTTTTTTTCCTCCTTGTCTTTAACATTGAAATTCTTTCTTAGACTATTGAAACAAATTCTTGTGTGATGTGTCACACACAATTATTGCTTGGAAGGTGTATATTTTTTAGAAAAACTCCTGTGCTTTTAGGTCCTGAATGTTTTAGTGATGCTCTTTTCCCAGGTGGGGAAGCTGAGAGAGGAAAAACTGAAGGGCTGTGGTCAGTAGAGAAGGATGGGACTGGTGGAAGGTGGGAAGTCCTTGCTCACAGGGTTTTACCCCTGCCTTGCCTGGAATGGCTGCACAGCACTGGCAGGAATCTGCTGAGGGACATTAGACAAGGGGGCTGAAGGTATAAAAAGGTGACATTGATTTTATTGCTCAGAAATATGGGCCAGTTAATTTTCTTTATGTGCCTGGCATCTTGGCCACGCTGCAGGATTTTTTTTTTTTTTTTTTTTTTTTTTGTCTGGTGTAGTTTGTTATTTAAAATTGCTGTTTAGGTGGAGGTGTCATTTGAAGTTTGGAATAAAGGATAGCTGGGAGTCCTGAGTGAGGTGGCCCTTGGTGTCCAGCAGGACTTCACTGGCTTGACTCTCTCATCTCCAAGTCAAACCTGCCCTCGAATAATTGCATATTAATAAGAGAATGCTCCAAAATTTTATTCTGATACTGTAAAATTGCAGGTGAAAACTGGCTCTGCTGCTGACATGCAGCTTAGGCTGGGAAATGAGTAGAGCATGATATTCACTGAGAAACTGGAGTGGAGGAGCAACCCCTGACCATGCTCAAAGAAAAATGTTGTGCAAGTGATTCAGCTCTTCCCTTTCTTGCAGGGCAGAGATTAGAGGTGCACCACTTTGTCAGTTCATCTCCTTAACTCATCATATATTATTTATTACAAGGATTTGGTTTCCTAAGCCTGTCGTCTTCTTTTCTCTTAAGATATCCCTGACTGTTTGATCTTGAGGGCTTATTTTTTATGATGATGGTGATTATGATTATTATTATGTACAGGTATGTGGGGAGGGAAGGATTTTGAGCAACAGCAAAACCCAAGCTTTTAAACATATGGGCTGTCAGTGTTTTTGTCTTGTTTTGGCACTTTTTGCACTTCATGCTAATGGTGTGACTGTGGTTGGCTTAAATACATCTGGGGTCCCTTGGAGCCTTGATTGCAGGAGTTTCCTGACTCTGCTATAATTCTGTGCATGCAGGTTCTTAACTAAACTGGCTTAGACACCTTGAATTCATTTGCAGGATTTGAAAGATAAAAGAAAAAATTGTTAAAAATCGTATCAGCCACATTTAATTCAAAAAAGTAAAATTTGTCATAGCCAGGGTTTCCTGTTTGTTTGTTTGTTTTTTTTTTTTTTTATGCCAACCCACCCCCAAAACTTACAGACTAATGAAAATGTTAACATTTAACCTTGTTCAAGACAGCCAAAGTATTTTCACAGAGAGCAGGTGCATTCTTGGCATAGCTGGTGTTATAGGGTGGATTCTTCCATTTGTCAAGTGTTCAGAAGAACCCTTTCATTTAAAAAGAAGAGAAGCCTTGTAGAAAAAAATGGGCTAAAATAAAATTAAAAAATAAACTAGGCAGGAGCAAACTTGCTTGTGTGGTTGGCAAACTGAGAGCAAAACTGTCATGGCTTTGTTCAGTTGCTAAAGGGATGGTCTGAAAAAAGAACTGGACTGTCTCTCCACCTGAGCCAGACATGAAAAGTTATAAAGAATATCAAATGAAGCTGTAGCAATGTGACACATCCCTGTTTTTCCCTCTCCTTGCCCCTCTCTCCAGGCAGCTCATGACAACAGAGGAAAGAGCAGATCATGGCACCAAATCCTGCCCTGAAGCTGAGCAGGGCTCAAGGAGTGGCCCCGTGTGGAGAAGCAGATGGAGCTCTGCAAACTGTAAGTGCCTGCTCTGGTACATTCCTTCACAAGCAAAGCCCCATGTCTGTGGTAACTGCATTTTTGGGCAGATTCCTTCCTAAATGTTGTTGTGAGATCAGAGAGAAATACTTGCTTTGTAACTGGCTTTGGTCATTCAGGATCTCCCCTTCCTCCCCTGGCTGCCATGGCACCCTTTTGTCCTTCCCCACGCTGACTGAAACGTTTTGGGTTCGTTCTTTATACGTTCAGATAAATCTTTTGTAATGGATTTTTGGGTTTTGCAGCTTAACGATATCAAATCCTTCCTAAGATTTATTGTCAGTCTCACTTGACCTGGGGATCAGAACTTAGAATGGTTGATGGAATTTGTTGCAGAATCAGGGAATGTTGTGAAAGTTGCTATTTTTGGTTTCTGTTTTGCTGTATCTGGAGACCACAGATTTAAAAAAAATGAAATGATAAATAATCTTTTCTTGGGTGTTCAAAACATGATGAGTGTGTGTGTTTCATGAACTTTGCCTTCTGGACAAGCTGATTTGTACTATTCCTGATAAAGAGATGCAAGACATCCAAGGTTTTTAGCTTTTAGAATTTCAGAATTCCTTTAAAAAAACGTTGCCACCTGCTCCCAGTGAAGGTTATAGACTGCCATAGTGAGAATTTCAGCTCCTGGTAATCAGTTTGCTTTTCACAGACCTCGCTTGAAGGGTTCACAGCCCCTTTCCAGCCTTGCTGGAGACACTTCTCTGTATAAGCAAAGGAGGAAAATGTGTTGGAGCTGGTGTGGACAAAATATTTATAGGAGATAGGACTGGTGTTGGGCCAGGTCTTCTTTGTAGAATACAGAGTGGGTTTGTTGCCTTCCTTCTGCAAAGCTTTGAGGCTGTCCCACCACTCCAGCTCTGTGGAAGAGCTGGCCCCATGGCTGTGGGAGGAGGAGGAGTAGGCTCATAAATGACATTTCATCCAAAGGGGGCCCAAAAGAAATTAAGTTTAGCAAAGAAAACAAGTTTCGTCAGTTAAGGCAATAAAGCACAGTCCTGGAGTCAATAATACTCAATTGACAGCCAGTCAATATTTGTACTGGATTGACTTTTCAGGGAATGTGGAGATTTCGGGGGTTTTATGTAAACACTGTAAATAGGCTGGGACACTGAAGTAGGGTTACAAATACCGAGTGTCAGATTAGATTAGGATCACTTCCTGGGAGCAGGATTTCTCCTACCACAAAAGAGACGTTTATATCTTGTGAAATGAACACAGATACAAATTTTTTTGTTTGTCAAATATATTCCAAAATGCAGCTGGGCAGATCTCATGGCAATGCTGCTCAGAACACTTCAAAGGGCGGCCTCTGTCTGAGGTCAGGCTCGCTCACCTTTTGTCTGTGCTCTGCCCAAGCTGTGCCAGGTTGAGCTGCAGTTGAGGTGGCATTGAGGCTCCAACTCAATTAACAGGAATGCTGTAAAAATTAATTTCAATTTTGAGCTTCATATAATGTGAAGAGCTATTAAGAAATATTCAGTATTTGTCATTCTGCTCCTTGGTGAAGAATTAGGCTGAGACATGACAAAATGTGCTGGTTCTGACATCTGTAACACAAGGTTTAGTCTGTACAAGTCTTCTTTACAATGCTTTGCAGTGGCATTCCTGGCAGCCACTTCTAACCAATGAAAAATCCATTTACCTTTTCCAAAGCTGGAAGCAAAGTGGAGAAACATTTTGGGAAGAAATTAGTAATTTACAGTGCTTTTTTTCAAGATGTTGCCCACAAATTTCCTGACTTGTCTTCTTATTAGAAAGGTCTCAAATCACTGCAAGATTCCCAGTTCTCTAGAAATAATTGAGGGTGATTTGGCCTGTCCTGCCTGTCCCCAGGCACAGAAATGAGGACAGGCAGAAGCTGGCACTGCCCAGATGGGCAAAGCAGCCCAAGTAAATCTGCTTTTATGTGTATGAAACATGTACATGGTTCTGGTAGAACCATGCAGGTAATACATCACTAGGAACCCCTCCTGCTAGAAAGTGGATTACTGCATTTTATTGTTCTTTCTTTTATTTCTCCTGCCCTTTTTTTTTCCTTAGAAAAGGTAATTAGGCCATAAACAGAGGTCTGACAACTAATTTTATCTGCAGCAAAATTAATATCATAAGCAACAGATAATTTCAGCTGAGCAAAATTAAAAAAAGATCTATATTAATGACATTTTAAAACCAGAAAATCTAATTTTTTTCCTTCTGAACTTTTCATACCTGGATCTTTTGATATGTGTGGAGATGCTCACTCATTTAGTGAACAAATGTTTTGCCTCTGTACTGTTCCTGCCTCACCACCAGGCCTGGCTGGTGTTGGCCTGTGGTACGAAGTTGCTTTTAATTTCCTCTCTCTTGTTCTCTGGTTCCTTTCAAAGCAGGAATGATCTGAGGGAAAAGACATTGCTTTTCTTACCTCTAAATTTTCATTGACATTAATAGGAGGCAGGTGGCCAAGTCCCCGCGTACAGCTTTGAAAATTTAAGGTTTAACTTTTTTTTTTTTTTTTTTTTTTTTTTTTTTTTTTTTTTTTTTTTTTTTAACCCTGGGCAGATTCTTACACTGCTGGAGTTGTGAATCCTCAGTAAAGATATTAAATATGCAACCATACCATGTCAGCAGTGCCTAGAGAGTTTATCTACAAAATTATTGCCTACCTTCCAAATCTATAAACCTAAAATATTGATTGGTTAAAAGGTAGTGGATAAAGATTAACACAGCACAGCAGCAGATTACCCTAATCAAATAAAAAGACTATTAACAGAGCTGCTCACAGTTCTGAAGATGTTGGTTTGAAATACAGATGTCTTAACCAAAGTGCTATGTCTCATTTTCTGAATGCATTTTGGAATGCATTTAAATAAATTACCAAATAGAAAGAAAGCAGAGAAAAACTCCGCATGCTCCAGACAGTAAATTTCCATTTATAATAAAATTATTTCGTGCCTTTCAGTAAGTAGTTGGAACTTCTAAAGATCTATTCCATTGGCTAGTATGAAGTCAAGCAGTGGATTCCCATCCTACAAGGCTCTATAGGCACATGTGTGATTTTAAACCAGTTAGGTTAATTTGGAGCTCTAAGATCCTTTGGAAAACTGTCCCTGCTTCAGACCAGCACGGGTTCAGGTGGCTTGGAATTTGTCACAAACATTTTATTTAGCTTATTAAGGTTCCATAGGAGTAAGCTACCGGGAATACCACTTGGAAAAGAGCAGCATTTGTCACTAATGCTTTTAGTGTATACTGGGAATTTTTATCCAGCCAAAGGCTGAGCTGTGTTTTATCCCCTTGGAAGAATTTCCCATTGAGTGACGGCTGAGCAGGGATTGAGCTAATAACCCATGCCCTGGGTTATTGGAGGCACAGAGACAGAAAGAGAAAATAGGGTGGGTAATGTATTAATTTTCATCAGTTATGGACAATACTATTAAATTACTGACTCTTGTTGAAATAATGTGTCACCGATTAATAATGTCATTTCAGCTTCCCAAACTTTCCTACCTAAAAATTTTAATTCAGAAAGAAAAGATGTGAAAATGTGTGAGAGAGGTTTTGGCGCTCTAACTCATAGGTATGGAGGTCTTTTGTTTTTGTTTGAAATCGCACCTAATTTTAAGTCACAGTGTAAATGAGGTTTTAAAAGTTTTTAACAGTGATGTGGATAAATTTGGAATTAAAATTGAGATCTGAAATGTTGTGTTGCTCCACTTTTAAAAATAAGTTCCGTCCTCATTTGCAATTAAAATGCCTAGAATCTGCATAAAATGTGTGAAATTAGAGATAATTGAAATACAGTAGCTATAAATATGTCTACTCCATTTGAAAAATAAATAAAATGTCCACTAAAAGTGTGCGAAAGCCGTACCCCCTTCTCTTGTTTCTCACATTTGGATCTCTGGCGTTTTTCACACTTTTATAGCTAATTTTTATTGCAAAACAATATGTTACATTTGTAGCCGTTGTGGGAATGCAGAATAGCCCCTGGCAGCTCTGTAAAAAATGGAATGTTGGGAACACATTTAGAAGAATATAGCTTTCAATTTCATCCCCAGCATCGGTGTCGTGGAATCATATTAAGTGTGATCTAACAAAAACAAAAAGGGGGAAAAAATTATGGAAAATAATTGAAATCAGCTATTATTTAAAGTATGTTCATTTCCCTGTTTGGATGTTTTCATAGTGTAAGTTGTTGTGATGTAGTGGTTTGCCAGGAGTGAAACTCCAAAGCCAGGTTGGTGCCATTCCCTGGAATGTCCTGTGCTGCTCCATCCACAGCTCTGGGATGAGCAGCCACAGCCAGTGCTGCAGTGGGTCAGGGGGCCCTGGGCTGGAGGAGCTCCCATTCTGTCCCATTCTCCATTTATCTCCATACCAATTATTGCTTATTAGCCTGGGCTCTGGGGAGTGTCTGCCACTAGAGTGGAGCAGCACCTCACATGCAAATTGTAAAGAGCTTCTCTAACTTCAGTCTTGAAACTCAGAAAAATATTATTCCTATAACATCCTGTGCATCCTTAGTGAAATTGCACTGTGCTATTCTGTCATTTCCAATGCTGTGCCGTGTTTCAGTTCCTGGGGAGCACCAATCAACTCCCAAAGAGCTGCTTTGGTGGGGAAATGAGCAGCTTTTCAACTGCTCTGCGTCCAGCCCAAGCACACACAGCAATTTGCTGTAATTCACACAAAACTGAATTGAAAGGCCTGGGTGAAGGTTACTGCCCTGGCTCCTCGGTGCTCCCCGTCCTGGGATATTATTTCTGGAAGCCCTGCTTTCTGGAGGCGTGCCTTGCACAGGGAATTATGCCAAAACAAAAGAGTTTCCATGCAGGTATTATCCTGGGAGTAACAGGAATTCAGCAGGTTTTGATGTCGGTGGCTCCTTCAGTAGCTCTCCTCTTCCCTGATGCAGTGAGTATCACAAGGGACTTTGTTGCACTCTGGCTTGGGAATGTAATACTTTTTTCCCCTACTTTCCTCTTCCCCCCCCCCCCCCCCCCCCCCCCCCAAGTGAATTTATTAATAAATCACAATACTGGAGTTTTGTCAGAGGTGTGGATGTGTACTGGACTCAGGTGTCTCACTTCAAATCTTCCACAATTCCTGATTTGGGGATGAGAATTACAAGGAGGAGGCAGATTTCCAGGATGTGTTTGAGGAGTGCTGAAATGTTAATGCATTAAGACTGAAACGGTGGGATTTAAATCGCTACATTGAGCTGCACATAGTACAGAGGGATTGATCCCAGAAAAGTACCAGAGAGGTTGTGTCTCATACAGGCCTAACCACTATGGAGTCATTCTTCAGAGACAGACCAAGCAACAGAAGAACCACAGCCTTACCTGCAAGGTGCCTTTTCATAGGTGCTTTTTTCTCTCCTTTTAAGTTGTCCTCAAGGAAAAATAAGAGCAAAAAGTCCCTGTGCTTCTCACTGCACATCTACAGCACTTCATAAATAATAGTGGCTGTTTTAAAAGCAGGGGACAGGCAGAGGGTTACAATGGATGAAAGCTAGTTAGTGAGTTAGCCAGATAAATGCTTAAAAGAACAGCAGCAAAGATAATCCTGCATTTATTTCTGAGGGATTCACCAGATGACCCTTTTCTGTCTTTCCTGATCTGTGTTTCTTGAGTCAAAGGGCTGAGCAGAAACCTGAAAAACAAACCTGCAAACTTGGGGTATTGCTGTGATTTGTGATCGTGCCTCCTTCGGCTCCTGGGTTCTGTTTCAGAGTATCTCAGTTAAACCTCGTGTCCAGCACGGGGTGGCTTTGGAGGGAGCTGTGGCAGAGACTCCCTGGCAGGCACAGGCACTGGTTCTCTCTAAACTTACTGAGTGACATGTGCAAAATTGATCATTTCAAGAGCCTTTTGTATAACACAAAACTTCAAGCAGAGAACCCAAGGCATTTCCTTTCATCAACCTGGTTCTAATTTGATCAAAGCACGGAAAAATTCAACCCGCCTTATTTCCTGTCCAGTTCTTTTACACTTTACAGCACATTATATATCAGTCTCATATCCCTGAATTTTAAGAAGCAACCAGTTATATAATTGGATCAACAGTTGCCAATCACTCCAGCACAGCACTGCATTATTACTAAGCTGACTATAATTTTGAAGCTCTTTTTTTATTATGCGTATGACTATATTATCACTGTATACATATTAGGACAGCTGAATGAGCCCCTCAAGGAAAATAAGGGTTCAAATAACTTTGAGAGGGGGAAGAGATGAACAGAATTGAGGATTCACCCCTGTTACAACCATGATGCCTCATGGCACAGTTCCAGGAGAAAGGAAAAGAACAGTAGCCGTGTGCTGTCTGTGAATCCTGCCCACAAATCAGAAAATTGCAATGCTGCTGAAGTGGGCCATCTTGCATGCTTAAGCAAATTAAAAATCAAATGCGTTTTCTGCTCTCAAATGTGATGGATCGCGGAGGAATTTTGCAATATGCGAGTCTTTAAATCCAGTTCCTTTGCTCACAAAGCTCCCTCCTCCCCACAGACACCTGCACACAAGTTCAGAATAAAGCCACCACTCCTTCCTGAAGAGCTGGGAGTTGTCATTTGCATGTGACAAAAGCAGGTGCTGCTTCATGTCAGTAATTTGCACAATTATGTAAGAGAGTTAAAAACGTCAGGTAAACAGTAGTATTTCCCCCTGAAGCCCAGGAAGTCAGAGTTCTTTGGAATACCTTGAACCCTGTCTCAGTAGTATCTCCTTAAAGAAAAGTGAGTGACAGCCGTTAGAAAACTCTGTTTTATGCTATTAATTTACAAATAAGGGTTGTTAGTCAAATAAGCATTTAATTCCCAATAGCCTGAATGTTTCAATACCTTGTAGCAAACAAATACATAGAATGTACACAATGGCAAACAAATTACAGAAATATTCCATAGAATTGACACATGAACTCATAACCTCTTAGGTAAAGGTGAATCTCTATTGATGGAATTTTTTTATTGTAAGGACCTCCCTCCTTTTCTGTTGTTCTGTGCAATTCATTTGTATGCATTAGCTTGAAAGAATTAAACCTGTAAATCATAGCTTAGACAATAATAATAATATAAAGAAAACATTATGATTTTTTCTGGTTTTGCCACTCAGACATTTACCTGTTTCTATTTTAGCTTTTTCTCTCTGAGCATTCACACAGAGTCATGAATATTTGTAGATATTTTTAGGTATAAATATGTTTTGTATATATACATATACATGTGTTTCCAGTATAGACATTTTTAAAAGGGCATTAATTTCATACATTTTACATATCTGTAGGCACAGACAGACAAAAGCATACATGCATAAAAATGTAATGTCTCTCTTCAGCAGTCAGATTCTCTGCCCTACAGGACTTCACCAGGAAAAACTCACAAGCAAAATGCAGTTTTAAGCACCTTGCTGTAGTTAAAATTGCCCAGTGAATTTTGGACAAAGTGATGAAATTCAGGCGAAAGTGAGCCTGAATTTGGAAGTCGAGGGGATTTCAGTAGGAGATTTGGGTGGTTGTTTGTTTGTTTTTTGGTGGGGTTTTTTGTGGGTTTTTTGTTTGTTTGTTGTTGGTTTTTTGTTTGTTTGTTTTGGGTTTTTCTTGTGGTGACCAGTGTTCCCTTCATGTCTTACTTATTTGGTGCCTGGCTCTTTGCACCCCTGCACCTTGTCCACAGGCTAATAAAATGAAATAAGTGTCTTATCACTTCTGCAGCCTGCTTTACAGTAGTGTATTTTTTTCTTTAGCGATTCCTGCTGTGGTTTTAAGTAATGCAATAAAACCACTTAAGCACCTCCCTTTATAAAGCTGGTTGTTGCATGAGGAGCGTGGTCATCTTCAGCTGCTGCATTGTCCTTTAAAACCCCCCAGCCCAGGGACAAAGCCAGCCCCGTGCAGTTGCTGTGTGTGCAAGTGTATGCATGCAAACAGAACTCAATCTGTTACAAACACAGAAATTGGATCAGCCGAGAAACAAGCCCTGTGCCCTCGTCCTCCCCCTCTGCCCATCCCTAGCATAATAGGAGAATTGAAATTCCTATTTCCAGACTCACTACAGATTAATATGGTTCAGCATAGATACTTATTTCTCTGATAGTTTCCCATGCATCTTCCCAGTGAAGTTGATAGAAATTACTCCAGCAGAATGCGTAAAGCAGATGTTATCCCATTAATTAGCTCTGGACCTGAGCAGGCTCAAGACTTTTCCATTTTCAGGCCGATAGGAATTGGTCCCAGTGAGCGTGCTCCATATCCACATTTAGTATCATCTCATAAACAGCACTGAAAACACAGCAGGCCCTTGATGAAGATACATTAGCTTATTTCTAATTTAAAGTTATGTTGCTTAACCTTAATGTAATTGGTCACTGGTGACCGACTGTTTGTATAGCGAGTTGATGACCAAAGAGCTGTAATAAATTATAAAACTTACTGCTTAAATAGAGGGAATGACTGTTCTGTTAAAAGCCTTGCTTGTAATAATGGTAAAATAATTACACCTCAAAGGAAGAGCCTTGGATCTGATAAAGCTACCAAAGTGTTTCAGATGAAGGTGTTTTCATTCTGCTTTAAAGGACATGTAGAAAATATAATTTTTTTTTCCTCTCATTGCAGTGTCTTACGTTAGCTGAATAGTCAGCTTTCAAAGCTCAACCTAATATTGATTAAAAATAAATTGGTAAATCAAGATTGTTTTTGAGGGGTTGAGGGGATTAAAGTAATTAACCAATTTAGTGGTTAACAAGAAACAAAAGAAATTTGCACAAATAATTATATTCTGTACATCAATTCAAAGTCACCGCTAGACATGTGTTAGAGAAGCGTTGATTAGCTGGTAGAATAACCAGGATAATAATCAACTATGGAAGTAAGTAATTGACACAACTTTAATGTTTAATAATGAATAGCATGCCAGGGGCAAAATTAAAGGAAATCTACTTTCTGAGACCCAGTTCAGACCTAAAACTTCTTAGGCCAAATATACCAATTTACTGGAGATTCCTGAACTGCTTCTGCAGTGCTGTAGCACAAGTAACAGGTGTGGTTAAATGGCACAAGTGGCTCTATTAAATCTGGTGGTTTCTATGTGCTGCAATTAAATTTCCAGCCTTTTCCCTGCTGAAGACTTAGAGGTTGGTTTTAAAACTGCAGGAATGTAAGGAACACTCACTCTTCCACGGCTGTTCTTTGTTTCTCCAAGCGGCGTTCTATTAACAAGCAGTTCATTAAATCAATAAGAGTCAGGAATAAGTGTATGATTTGCTTGTCTCAGAAGCGATAATTTCTCTCTCTAAATATTTGCGTTTAAAATTTGGGCTCCCTCCAAATGCCCTAACTTCACAATAGAGAAATTGAGTTTGTTTTTTTTTTTTTAATCCTCGTATTTCATTTCTTACAAGGACCTTCCAATAATTTAAACTATTTACAGTGCCTCAAAGATCATTATTTCCCTGTGACTCCTCAGAGAAATATTGGAGCCACTCTATTTATTGCTGACATTAGATTTACCTTTGAAGACTGGTTTACAAAATGGAGACATTAGGATGGGAAAGTCATTATTTTTTGTACATTGCTCGGAATGGTAAGTTTCTGTGTGTGCTGTATCAGAGTAAACATTGCTGTAGCTGCTCAGTTTGTTATGGAAACTTGAAAAGCAGATGCATTAAGGTATTTTGTTTTTAAAAACACACGGTTCTTTAGAAGGAAAAATATAAATACTGTTTGGGAGTTTGTCACGAATGTATATTTAAAAATAACACCCCCCCAAAGCAATGAATAAAAATGCTTTTTGGCGTTGTAAATGGAGGCAGAGAATTGCTCAACCAATAGAAAAGCAGGTGGGGTAACACATCCTGATTCTTCTAATTGAGGCTGTAAAGAAAGATGAGAGATATGTGCACTGTTTGTGTCACAGTAGTTGTGATCTGTGAAAATAACTTCAGCGCAGCCTTTCCTAATATTAAAATGTCTCTGTTGCTGTTCAACTAAAAATCAATACAGCTCACAATTTTAATAAGGAACATGAATCTGAAAATGTGTTTAGTATCAGGTTATATAAACACACCCTAATGAGATACTATAAAATCCATCACATTAAAGGCTGGTTCCTACAAGGTATATTAGCTTAAAATGTTCAATATATTAGGTCAGTGTACAACACTACACATAACAAAGCAGGTCTGTCAAGGCAAGATGCATGTTTTGCCCCTTAAAACTGTTATGTTTCGCACATTTTATAAGGTTCTTTGAATACATGAATAGGATAAGTTATTCCCATCTCTTTCTTAAGCAATCTCAGAAATGGCTGTGACCTGAAATTGGAAATCTTGTAAACACCCATCCGAAGAAAATGTGTGCAGTTCTGTCTTAAAGAGATGGTACATGTTTAATTATCCCAACTTCTTGGAGAAGAATACTATTAACATACACATTAGCATCGTCCCATTGGTTCCTCCTGCTGCTCCACCTTAGGGGCAGCAATAGGAGCTAATCTTATTGCTCCCATGCGCATAATAATGAAATTTTGTCTTGTCTCTGAGGCGGTGTTCTTTGGTCTAAAGTACAGCGGGAAACATTCCCTTTTCTTTTTTTTTCTTTTTTTTTTTTTAGAAAATTTCCTGACCAACTCGATTGAAAAAGATTTGAAAAATTAAAATTCTTCCCGTGTGAATGCCGGAGCCTGCAGAACGCGTTGCTTTGACTTGCGAATCAAAATTAAGCAATTGTGCAAATAAATTGCTCTGTATTCACATATGGAATACAGTGTACTGGGGCTGTGGGTGTATTCAGCTCTTTGAAAAATTGGAAGCTGTGGATTTTATGTTATTTTATCCTGCAATGTCCATATAGGCTATTCTCAAAGAATAACATAAGAACAAACAAAAAGAGATGGGTTTAATATAAAATACCTTTGCCTTTTCCAAGCAGTGTTCTATACACTATAATGGGGAGAGGAATAAAAAAGCAGAGGCAAAAAAATACATGTGAATTCAAGGCTACTGAATTAAGGGAGGTTGTACCAACATTTCCCCCACTGTACATTATTTGTATTCAAGGTTTTTGAAATGACATTGTAATCTGATGATGCACCAGCCTATTATATTGTCTAGCAGGACAAATATCCTTGCGTTTTCTCTGTAGAACTAACACAATTTTTCCATGTCAGAGGTGCATAATATCCTGGCGGTCATAAGGAATGATGCTATTAATCCTCTTGGGCAATCTCCAGGTCTGATTATTAGGGAAATAAATTTGCATGCTGCATATGAGCTAGGTGAATCACCGAGAGCACAAATTATATTTCCTGACAGCAAGTTAGAGAATGGAGCCACATCGCTTTTTTATCTTTTTTTTTTCCCCCCTCTGAAAGCTATAGAATTTCAATTCATTACATGAGATTGGTTAGAATTCAAGTCTCTTTTTAAGTTGATATTAAGTTGAGTCTGTTATCTCTGTGAAGGCTAGTAGGTTCCCCTGAGTATCCACCTAATCACTACTTAAAAAAATCGAAACGTATAGTTAGTGTCATGATTTAGGTACCAGAGCCACTTTATTTATCAGTGCAGAGTGAGATAATTTCAATTTGAGGCTCTGTAGCCCTCATGAATTTAACCATTTTGAAAGCTTTTTTTCTTTTCTCTCTTTTTCTCCCTCTACCCCTTTTCCCCCCTCCTTAATGTGCATATTGTAATAATGGTTATTCTGGGCACCTGTTTCGCTGTGCTCTGTGCATTTCTCAGACTGCTTTATCTAGCACATCATATATATTTCCTGGTATGTTTTGAAGATTTTTTGGTGAAATGTTATTTGGATTTCAGTTAAGAAAATTTGGCAGTGTTCTCTGTGCCAGAAGTACTGCCAGGCATTTCTGCTTTTCAGATCAATGATAAATGTATTTTTATTATTTTTACCATTTGGCATCTGAGCAACCTTTTTACATTATTAAATCTGAACAGGGAGAATGATAGCAAATGAGAGGAGAATAAATGGCTTTATGTCCTGATGTATTAATTAAGCAGACATTTATTATAATCACAGTTTTATAGATGTTGTAAAAAGGTATTTTTTTCATCCATGATATACATCCGTGTATGGCAACTTCTGTGAGCCTTTTTTGGAAATGTCCAGGTTTCTTAGATTGGAAAATTGGGATCACTGGTGCTGTGCTGTACATGCAGACAACAAGCACAAACAAGCCCTGGGGTGCTGGGTGTGGATGGATCCAGCTTGGAATTGAGTGAGGAACGTCTCTGTTGAAGGTGGGGGGCTATAAATCCATACAGCTCAGGTGCAGCCTGGAATTTGGGGGACTCTGAAATGCCTCCTGCTCCTCACTGGAGCTGAGCCAAGCTCAGAGACACAGAGAGCCCCTGCACTGGTCAGAGCTGGGGCTGTGATTGAAACAACACGAGCCAGGTAATGTGTCTGATAATGCCAAATCTGAAGTGTTCTTAATCATTTACTTATTCATGAAGTGCAAGCAGCAGCACTGGAAGGAAAGGGATATATCTCTGACTCAGATTTCATGTGTTGCCAAATATACAGCAAAGGAAGCACTTTTAATCATCTTACATGAAACCTATTTAGGATTTGTCTATTCTCTCATCCGTTGGGTTTCTTTATGCTTCCTGAGCAGAGCCGGTGCCATTTCTTTCCAGAACAAAGGTCCTTTTGTTTGTTTTCTTTTTGTTTGTTTTATTAATTTTCAGCTCAGCATTTGAGTTGGGCTGCTTCACAGACAGGAAGTATTTCCCACGTTTAGGAAAAGGAAATAGCCTTTGGAGAAAATTCAAAGAAAGTCCATTGGGGAGTGACTTGCCTGTTCAGAGTGTTATTTCCTATTCCTGAATAGAAACATCAGACTTATTTTTGGCATCAAATAGTAGTGCTGCTATAAACACTAGCCTCTTTAATTCCCATTTTGTGGTGGACACTTATACAGAGAGTGTTTGTTACTCTCCTGAAATAGGGATGGGAGATGAAAGAAGGCAAATCTTAACAAAACTGCAAAAGTGCCTTTCTCCTGCTGTCTGTGACCTAGACAAGGTCTCTGTGATACTGCTGAGCCCCAGCAAGGCAAATGAGGGCCCCATTTAAACATGAATTGTCTGTGATTTTGGAAGTTGTCAGCCTGGAATCCACCAGCTCCATGACAGTTCCTGTCACAGGGCTGGCTTTCCTCAGTCTGCAGAGGAGGAGGAGGCTGCTGGGAGAATGATGGGTGTTTTAATGGGCACTCCTTCTGGAGTGGGGCTGGAGCATGAGGCCATCTATTTCTTTATAAATTGTTATAAGTAGATAAGATCAGCTGGTGATAATGCAGAGAGGAGGGAATGTACCTATGCCCAGTCGTGCTGCTGCTCTCCAGCAGGACATCCTGAACAGTGTGGATAACACCTGACAGAAAGGGCAGGGTGGGAAGAATCACATGAACCAAAGGATGGCAGCTAGTAAAGTTTTATTTCAAACTTTATCTGCTACTGCCCCTCATCAGCACACAGTGAAAATACTCTCCTGAAAAGAGAATGAATGAGTTTTGAACTTGAAGAGACAGAAAGGAAAAAAAAAATCAAATTGAAAAGATTAAAACCAGGAGTTTCTCTGGGTGGAAAAAAGTGAGTCTCCCCTGTTGTTCCTTTGGATTTCTCCTTGTCTGTTAATGTCCATGGTGTGTCTGTATGTTGAACTTTGCATCTGGCAGATCCCTGCCAGCACTTGAGGGAAACCTGCTTGACTCAGCTGTGCCTGTATGTTGTGTGTTGTCACATGGCTGTGTGTGCCAGTGCAGCAAGATTTGGTGGGGCAGCTTCCTCAGTTGCACTTTGTAAAACACCTCAAAATCAGAGGACTTTGCCAGCTGCAGCTTTCACCTTCATTGTGGACACTGAAGGTTTATAAGTTTAATGTAAATATGTATAAAGCAAAGCACGTACATTGTTGATCTTGGTTCCTCAGCTCTTAGAGACATGAGCAGCCTGGAAATCAGCTGCTTTGGTTGAGGAAAGCAACGACACTGCCTGAACTCTTGTGTTGCCCCTTAAACTTAGACTTGCCAGTCTGCAGCTGCCAATATTTTGGGTTTAGTAGGATGAAAAACCAAAGGACCCTCTAAAACCCAGAAACAGAGATGTGACTCTCTTCTGGTTTCTTGTGAATTTGAAGAGATGGGGATTCGTGAGGCCTTGAAGGAGCTGATTCTGGCTGCCACTTCTGGGACGTGAACAGAAGAAGCATGTTGGCTTCTGGAGGCATCCTAAGAGTGAAAGGGAGGGAGGAAGTCCTGAGCCAACCCCAAGCAAACCACAGAATCCCCCAGCCCAGAATATGCCCCCCAGGCTGGATGTGTCAGGGAGAGGCTTCCTGCATCTGTGGCACTACCTGCAGCCATGTGTGGCTGAAGGCTCTGCCTGGCCTCCTGGGCGACCACTGTGTGCCATCAACTTCTGTTCAGTGACCTGTCAGAGCAGAGAAGGAATTTCACATGGCCTGAAAAACTTTCAGAACAGTTCACCTTTTGGGGAAATGTAATATTTTCTGATAAGGAGCTTATGCTAGTTTTCTTAGCAAATAGCCTGAAAGCATTTCTGTCTGTGGCATTTCTAGATGTGATAAGTTGAAGGAAACATCCTTGACCATGACTTAACAAAACAGGCCATTTGTTTCATGGGGTAGCTGTTTCCAGAAATGTAAATAAATGGCAACTTAAGGATGATATAAAATAAACGATCACAGAGACAGCCCAGAGCTGCATTGTTTCAGAAAACACAAGGCACTATTTATGGAGCTGTAAACAGAGGAGTGTGTTTATTATTGCACTTGGAATTAAATCAGAAAGCTGAAGTTTTGGGAAAGCTCAGGCCACATTTAGGAAGCTCTTTGGTGGGGTTACTGCTCGTGCTGCGTGTTTGTTCTGAACAGAGCCAGCCTGTTTTGTGAGGGCCCCATTCTGCCATTTATTTCTCCACCTCCTTGACATGAGTGAAGCTGAAGGGGGGAGATGGTGAGCACAGCTGGGGGCAGAACACATCCAGATTTCATTTTGTGTCCATGTCTCAGATACTTTTAGAGTGCAAATTGAGAGCCAAGGGTGTCTCTGTAGAAGCAGGTCCTGGTCAGAGCCCCACAGCCAAATCTTTGTGACCTTCTCTGCAGCCAGAGTCAGAGTATCCTGAGCCAAAGCTGGTGCGATAAACAGAATCCAAGCCTGGTTTTGTGGCTCTGGTTATTCTGGGGTGGATTTAGATGTTTTTGTTCTAGGCAGTACCTAGCTCCTTAAGAAAGATCCCCCTCCAATTAAATAGCATTATTGGTAATTCTGTGCCACATGGTTTGAAACTACCACACTCTTATTAATGATCTTGGTAATTATTGGAACAATATTTTTGCAAGTCTCACCTGTACCATATGTGCCCCTCTCAAGGAAACATGCTTGGCTCATCTACTACAGTGTTGTAAACTGCCTTACACACCCCTTAAATTGAAAATGCCTTTCCCCCCACTGTTTTACTGGTATTCCTAAACTATTACACCACATTTAAAAATGAATTGTGTGCAATGACATTAGAGAAGGGGGTTAGGCTTTCTGAGCTGCTACCAGTGACATATGACTGTAGTGACAGACAGTCAGCAGTATTCAAACTGAATTAATCTGAAAAAGCAGCAGACTTCAATGTGGAGTTTAGGAGGAGGCTGAGCAGCTACATATTTACAAAAGGGATGTCACTGAACCGTCTTTCTACCCAGGGATAGCCTATGGCTACTTAATACTTTTAAACCAGTAGTGGAAGGATTAAATACACCTGAAGTCAGGTCTTTGAGGCCATTTCCCTCTTGTGCTTTCTTTTCCTTACTTGAGTTGCACCTCAGCAGCTATTTTTTTGAAGCGCTGTGAAAAAGGGTGGGTATTCTGATACCTTTTATTAGAATTGCACAGAAGCAGGAGAATCCTCACAGAGACACAGGCTCCTTTTTCTGTTGCCTTTGAAAAGTTAAGACATGTGAGGTTACACAAGACACAGACACTGCAGTGGAGGAGGAGGGATATGGTAATAAAGGTGATAGTGATACCTTAATTTAACAAATATGCAGTGCTAATTATGTAAACATGTGAGAACTCTAAAATCTTCTCATCATGTGTGTCACACAATTGAAATATTTTACAGCCTAATTTGAGATTATACAGTAATAATGTTATTTTATATTGGCTAGTTGACAAGCATAGGCCAGGGCTGTCTGTCAAACAAAACTGTTGTGCCAGATTGTATCTTGGCGATAAGCACAAAAGAAGAGCAAGTCAAATTCTGTTTACATATTAATCATTGATTCAGATTTAGGTCTGTACCACAGACACTGCCTTAACTGGTAGCTGTAAGGGGGGGAAAAACCTGTTTGTACTTGGGTGGGCCGTGTTTTGAACAAAGTAATTTCTACAGAAGGCTGCTACAAAGCTCCACATCTCATTTTGCAAATGTACCTAAGAGATCAGGTTCCATTCAGAGGGATTTAGGTGGCAATAGCTTTTCTCCTCTATAATTTTTAAACTTTTCCCCCCACCCTTTTGCTCTCGGATGTTGGGATAAATGCACTGAAATCTGCCAGGATTCTGACACAGTAGCTGATTATAGAGCTTTATTTGTACTTTTCTGTTAACAGGATGCTCTCATGTACGAAACAAAATGAGCATGGTAAACAAATTAGAAAACCTGGACAGGTTTGGTGGCATGAAATAGAAAACACAATTTTCCCCACTCTCAGGTGTGCACTACATTTGGTACTATTTTGCTCTCAGTGTTGCTTTAATAAACTGTTCAAATCTCTCAGTGTTTCATCCAAAATTTTCCTCTCTTTGCCACCACGGCAAACAGCACTGATTTCCAAAATCCAAGTCTGAAATCCTGGCCCAGTGAGGACAGTGGAGGTGCCAACTTCAGGTCAGCACAAAGGGCTGTTACTTTAGATGTGCCTGATGAGATTGGACTGTCAGTCTGTCCAGCCCCAACTGCAGCTTTCGGGAATGCTCAGCACCAGATTGCTCAAGGGAAGACACAGACATTTTTCATCGCCCAAAGAGGATGTTTCTCTCCAACCTCCGTCAGCCCATGGTTCATTTCTGTCACAAAGTATTAGGGGTTTCAGCCTTTCTAAGATATTTATCTTAATCCTGGCTGGGATGTCCTCATTATTCACATAAGCATCTAAATTAAACTATTTTATATCATATTAAGTCCTTAGCCAGAAGGATATCTTGTGGCAATCAGTTCCATAGGTTAATTATGAACTGTGTAAAATAATATTTCCCTTATTGGTTTTTAAAGATGTTGTTTTTCAGCGTTGTTGTATTAGGAGGAGAGGCCTCTAGGACCAGGCAATTGATCTTCTCTGTAACTTTCATTAACTCTCTCATGTCCCCTTTTTATTTGTCTTCAATAAACTAAGCAGCCCCAATCTTCACAGTCCTTTCTTCTGCCACTAATCATTTTTGTTGCTCCTTCCTATTTCAGCTTTATGGTTTTTCTGGGTGAGGCGATTGCAGCTTGGTACAGCATTTCAGATACGCTGTCCAGTTACTCAGTGATGTGGTAATTTAGTATTAATTCCCATCCTGTTCTTTATGCAGCCCAACAGCATATTTACTTTTTTTGACTGCTGCTCCCAATTGTTCAGCTTTCTCATTGAGTTGTCCAGAGTGGCACGTGTTTTCTCCTCACTCTCTTTTTCCCAAGTGGTTGGTTAATTTACAACCTATCCTTGTCCATGAGTTTTGAAAATTATTCATTCAAATATGCATTACCTTGCATTTATGAACAGTGGATTTCATCTGTCTTCACGCTGCGCATCTGTCTAGCTTTTCTAATCTTTTGTAATCACGAGTAACCTAAATATTTTTGCGCCCTGTGCAAATTTTGTCACCTTCCCCTCTCTTATCCAGAACGCTAATGAATATATTAAACATCCCCAGTCCTAATACTGACTGCTGAAGCACTTCATGGTGAGCCTTTTAGCAAGCTAGCAATCAACAATTTATTTCTACCCTTTTGTCTCCGTCTTTGGCTGTCTTTGTTTAACATACAGATTTATTTTCAAAGCCTTGCTATTTCCAAGTGTTCTGCTGAGAGCCCTCCCACAGGGTGTGGGAACAAATGCCTAACTCTGACCTCGGCTGTCCAGTGATACCCAGCCCTGGAGTTCTAACACAGTTCACAGTCTGTTAAGGCTGCACACATGTAATTCCACTGTGGTGCAGAGGAAGAGATTGGATTAGGAGATAGAGGTGCAGGTACTGGCAAGTTTGGCAGCCTTATTCGTATTCTCCCCCAAAATAAAAAGAGAGGAGAGAGAGATGGATTTATGCAGCTCACTGAAAAGAGACTTTTTTCCTTGCCTTCCCCAATTTAAAGCCCTCAAAACAGAGCTGCCAGCCAGCCTGGGTAAGTGGATATATTGCATGAGGCTCCTTGCAGTAAGACTGATGGTTTGCACTGAGGTTCCAGGAGCAAAAGGAAAAGCCAATCCTGCTCACAGAAGTGTTATTGGAGCTCTCCCCTTTCAGCCACTTGGTCCCCACCCTTCACAAGAGGCAGGTGACAGGCCCATGGCGCTGCCTGCAGCTAATTGCAAAGTGTTTGGTGCTGCGAGGTGCATCACAGCGTGATTACTGTCATCATCATCATTGTCATCACCACCTCGGGCTCTGATCTGAGTGTTGCTGGAACATGGAAGATGGTCCAAGCCCTGCTTTGTTCTTCTCACAGCGTGGTAATGGCCTGGGTTTGGTTTTGTCCTTATACAGCGCTTACCATAACTGTAATGGGCTGTAGTTTGTTCCAGTTATTGAAATTAATTCCCTTACAGCTCCTCTGCCAAACAGAGGCGTGTTCAGTTCATGGATGGGGAACTGGGGCAGGGAGAAGCTTTGGGTGCTCTCTGGAAAGGCTCGTGGCAGGCATAGCAGTGGCTGGAATCCCTCACTCCCAAGTCCTAGGTTGGACCTGCTCTTTAGTTTTGGTTTTCTCAGCAGGAATTCCAAGATTGCCATGCTGGGTGAGCATGTGTCAGTTTTTATTGCTGCAGTTGTTCCCAAGTCCCTGGCCATCAGCCCCTCTCCCTGTTCCCTTCCCTGTGCGGGCTCTGCTTTCTACCCTGGCTCCATTGTGTGCTTGAGTGGAGGCTCATACCTTAAAGCTGTTATTTTCCAGTTTTAATAATATTTTGCAGCTCATTTCCTGTTTCTTAGCTGACAGCCATTCCAAAAGTAATCTTTGGCAGGTACTAATTTGGGTGATGACCACTTGATCTACATTTTTGGTGGGTAATTACTGAGTCAGAAGTGAGCAAATTTGATATCCCCTGACAGTCAGTGAGGCACGCATTTTTACTACCCCCTCATTAGAGATTCACTCATAGTGAAATGCCCTGAATTTTGTTAGTTCTCCCAGACACAATTTATATCTGTCTGTTCAGTACCAGAAGTTACTACTTATGGTTATTTTGTCACACTTGCGTGGTCCAAAATACATTGGCACTTTGAACAGAAACTTCTTTTAAGGCAAGGTGCTTTGGTAGAGTGAAACCACCTATGGCTTCTGAAGCTGGGCACAATCCTGTGTCCTTATGGCAAATCTCTTCCACAGAGATTTGGGTTGTTTCACAGCGATAAGTGAATCTCAGAAGACTTGGAGGCCTGATTTGGAAAGTTCACAAACTGATGCTGAGTCTCTCCAAACTGCAGGAGCCAGATTCCCTGGTTTGCTCTGGCAGCTTTTCCTTGCTCTGGTGATACAAAGCAGCTGCAAATCCCCTTGTGCTGCCCGACTCAGCGAGGTTTGTGCCTCAAGTTGCCAGAGCACACCAGTGAGCCTTGCCTGTGTACATGGAATTGGGCTGGATGTCTCCTGAGGAAAGGGGGCCAGTCTGAGATTATCAGCACAGCTTGCTTCCTTGCATTGCTTTGGCACCAGGCTCTGCTTCCCGTAAGACCTTGTGCAAAAGCGAGCAAAAAGAAAACATAATGTGGGAAGAAATAGCCAGACTTCTTTTCAAATGTCAGAGAGATTCAGATTTATTTTGAGTTCTAGAAGAAATGTGGGAAAGGGATATTTGCCAGATTCTTGGCCTCCCCATCTGGCTTCTATGAACTACCTTTTTATTCCTTCTTTCCCCATAAGTTTTCCCAAATCACGGAGCTCAAGTCCCCAACTCCCCCGAGAACCAGCTTAAGTAGACTGAGAATCTAAATAAAACCTGATCGTTGTTTTTGAACCAAGAAGCAGCTGGTACAGTGCCTAGTTTTTCCATTTTCCTTCCAAAATATCTAAAGATATTCAAGTTATTTTGAACGTGACAAGGTACCTGAACCAGTACTTTTCCTGGAACACTCACTAAAGCCTTCTCTGCCTCATCCTTCACATCTCATTCCACACTGAGCCCTTCTGTATTTGTAGATCATCGTTCTCTTGGACTTTTTCCTGACTCTTGTTCACACTCAGCTCTCCGTCCCTTTTGGTTATCCCTTGGCACGTGGAGTCAGCCTCCCTCAGCTCTGTTGTAGGATCACTGCTTTGGTGACAGCACTGAGGGTGGTTTTGTTGGGGCTTAGCAGGTGGCTCTTCAGGTTTCTTTTGAGCAATATTGATTAAATACATTTAGTCTCTTAATGTGGCTTAAATACATAGGGTGTGTTGTGCAGCTCCTTCCACAGAGAGGACAGAAAACCAGTCCCCAAGAATTCCATCAGAATTCATTAGGGTTTTGATGAATTGCAACTGCTAAGAAATTGTCTCCCAGGACTTGGAAATTAGTCAGTACCAAACAGTACAGATGTCAAATCACCTAAAGAGAATAAACCTGAAAAATACTGTCTGAGAGAATTGCCTGTGCCACAAGTCTGGAGAAATGGTTTAAAAAGGAAAGAGAAAGGAAAAGAAAATCCCTTCAAGAAGGGATTGGGCATCCCAGAGATGTGGTTTTGCTTTCTTGTTCTTTTGAAGCGCTTTCCAAGGGGGGTGTATGCAAAGAAAATTAGCGGGAGGAATATCGATTTTAGTCTCTGAATTTGATTTCAAGGTTTGGATTGATTCAGTCTAAATACATTGAGCTTGAAAGAGATTCAGCCATTTATTTCTAAGTGGCATTTAAAATAACTATAGCTCTATATTAATCTCGTGAATAATATTGTAAGTGCCAGAGTTTATGCTTATTACACTTATTGAACAGGCTCCAGTATCTCCTATAGAATGAATGGCGGAAATAGGAAAAAATTATTTTGGTTCTTCCAAACTGTATCAATCACTTTCTGCACTGAACATCAGGTCAATATTGGAGGAAAACCATGCGCACATCTATACCATTGGCAACGTGATTATCTTTTCAATTGTGAAAACGGCACATGTATCCTTTGTTTCCTGATGGAAACAAGTATCTAAATACCCTCCTGTGTGGAGCAGGAGACAGTGCTTGGAAAGCCGCTCCTGGAGACTGCTGGAGCAAGTGGTGCTTAAAGGTGCTAGAGCTGGAGGGACTGGGCATGGATGACAGCCATTAAAGACCTTAGCAGCAGCCTGGTCTGTTTTTTCGTGTTAGTCTGTTATTCTGGAGCTTTGAGGGTGTTTGGATGTGAGATTTTGCTTTGATTTTTTTTTTTTCCCCAAGGCAGGAGCCACTGCCTGTTTGCATTTGGGATTTTCCTAAAATTGGATTTTTAACCCCAAATTCAAGCTCTGATTTAAAACACTGATGTTGCCAGTCACAGAAATAATTGCCATAGTAAAATGGATCCAGAATTAATTTTGGATCCTGGCCACTATAGAATTCCACTGGTTCTTATATCTGCTTCAGATTCATCAGGAAATTGCTCTTGATGCTATAGCTTTGTTTATATTGTCTTTCATAGGGAAAAAAAAAGAGATGAGAAATAAAAGTGTGTGAAGGGAAAAACAAAGGGAAAAGGAAGTATGGAATAACAACATCTGGGTGTTCTTTGTGGACTGGAAGATTTGTTTCCCCATTGATACTTGAGAGGGAGAAGTTATTCTGGGAATAGTGAGAATTTCCCATCAGGAAAACCTCTGCTAAACTCATTCTTTTTGTAGTTTGGGAGGGTTTTCCTCACTGTATCTTCACTTGCCTCAGCATCTCCTGCTTTAGGGAGAGGACCACTCAGGTAATGTGGTATTTGTGACCCTGCCACAGTACGAAAGTCCTGAAGAACTCACTGCTGAAGGGTTACCTGAAAGGAACTCAGCCTTTTTTGGGCTTCTTCCAACTTGCATCATCATTTCAATCTGATGAATGCTAATAATGGTGCATAGAAGAAACTAAGCGCTTATCATTGTATCTATACAATGCAAAAGGAGCAGGAATCTTAAAAAGCAAGGAAAGATCACGTGTAGCTCTTCTGCCTTTATTTGCTGTGATTCTAATTCAATTTGTTTACTCAAAAGAGATGAAAAGGTTTCTCAAACAATACTTTCACATAACCCAATCTCTTTAGCTGTACTGTGAAACTCTCATTTTTTTGTATTTAGCTTCTCTACAATTTATCTTCACTAGAATAACTCTAAACCAGCTTCCACCATTCCATCCTAAAAGCTATAATTTCATTATGTTATCCTTTTCCCCTTCCCCTCTTTGTTCCCTTGGACAGTTATCAGTGTTCAGAAAGCATTTAAACACTCACTTGATTCCACAAAGTCAATGAGACTCAAACATGTGCCTAAGTGCCTGCTGAATTGGGGCCCTGATTTACACCATAAATCCATCACCCTGGCTGAGGCTCAGCACTGGCAGCTCTCACCAACTTTGTCACTCACCCTCTGCCTCCTGCAGAACCTGGAGGGGTTCCTCCCTCCTGCTGCCCCGCTCTCAGGGGAGGGCACAAACCAGGCCCTACAGCTTTTCCCACTTTTTAACAAGTTACAGGGAGATTATTGGAAGCTCTCAGCCAGGTTACGTAACCCATAAAAGTACAAATGATTTACAAATATTTAACAAGGAAAGAACTAATTATGTGGCTCCTGTCACAATGAGGGCAGGCTCAGAAATGGTATAATCAATATGGGAATGTTAGCTGTAATGCAGTCTGTCAGCTTTTTAACCAACCAAAAAACTCCAGCAAGTCTATAAACAGGATTGACCCTCTCTCTGCTGAATCCTGGCTGTGCCAGCAATATTTTCCTCTCATTATGTTCCATATTAGCAGTTGTCTGTCATGGGGTCTTTTGAACACTCTTATTAAAGAAACATCTCTCCTGAAACTGAATGAACTTATCTCCAAGTATGGGAGCTAGGAAGGAACTATCAAAACCAGAATTTCAGCCAATTCCATTTTAGACCCCAAGTGAGTCTTAAGAAGTTCATGGGAACGTGTTCTACTATGGCTGTGAAAAATCACTCCTGGTTGAGGTGAAGGATGTGTTTGATGTTTTGTTAGACAAGGCTTGTGTTACACCTTTGCACCATTACTACCTGCTGGCTGTGATTATTTTGGCTATATATTTGTACCACTACATGTTTATATATAATGCATATTCTATTTTTGGCTAATTATCTCTAAAGGGGAGTAGATTTCCTCCAAAAGGATTTGCCAGCAGCAGCTTGGTGATATTGGGTGTCATGGCTCCTGGGTGCAAACAAGATGCAAGTTTGAACCCTTTCTGCCCGACAGAAAATACTGAAATCTGACTACACCACACAGTGCAGGAAATTGTTTTCTTATGAGGTGCATATGTTTTAAAAGAAGCAACATTGCCATGTATTTTACATGGGTTATTAAATAACTGTATAAATTTAATGAGTCAGATGTTTTGCATTATAACCTGGCATCTCAGGAGGCATGAAAATAGCACAGTAGGAAAATGTCATTGCATACTTCATAGGCAGAGCTGTTAACAAATGGAAATCCTTTTATAACTGTAGAAGAGATCCATCTTTAGTCCCCTGCCTGTCTCAACCTTCCACTGGTCTTCTGATGTGAATAAACTGTGACTAACGTGCAATAGTAACGAGGCTGCTGGAGCTGCCAGAAATCTTTACTTACTTAGAGTGAGAACAAGAAAATATCTCTAGTTTGCAATTATTATCAGTGCATGAAAATGGCAAGAGCCTGTTTTGGCATTCACCTCAGGGAGCAGAGGGAGCAGATCACCATCATCTGGCCTCTTGAAAAATGGATACTTTCTAACCTGGGAAGTTTAGGCACAGATCATCAATATTTCTGTACGTAAAGTTCTGGGTGGGTATTGCTCCCCTTGATTTGTTGTTTGTTAGACTAGTTTGGGTTGGTTACAGCATTATACATTGTGGGAACTTTATTTATTGCCATTGTCACAACAAAGCAATGCTGCTATTATAACAAACTAAAGCTACATTTCTAAAACATCACATCTACCCAAACTACAGTGCTCTAACACCTAATTTACAGTTTATTCCAATCACATGGACACTGGAAACATAAATTAATATAAAAAAAAGGTTTCTTTGGCTCATCCCAGCAAAAGTCCTTTCTGGTGTGGCTGTTCATCATGCAGGAAGGCAAGAAAAATATATTGTCTGGGGTGTTTTTGTAGGGCAAGTGCACAAAGGCACAAATATTGATGCCCTGTGAGCCCCTGGCAGGACGATGGCTCACCAGGGTCTGCTGGGGTGGGAAGAACTGCAGATAAACACAGCTCTGTGTGCCACAACGTGAGGGACAGGGCCTGTGGAAGGGAGAACCCGAGGAAAAGACCTGTGGAGGGATGAAATGAGTGCTGAGAGTGTATCTGGAGGTACTCTCCACTCTGGTTGATTTTCTAGTGCTAAAGCACAGCATCCCAGTGGGAAACTGGTGGCAGCTGGAGGTTCTGAGGGGTTGCTTCATTGGGATGTTACTGGTGAAGCTCTGTCCTCGGTGCAACTGCTGCTGTCCTGTTTTCCCATGGTGTTTTTCCATACTCCTGCACCTCAGATTGATCTTGCAGCATTCACAGGCATTTGAAAGGGCACTCCTGGACAATATGTTTTGGTGTGGTAAAATGTTGATCTGTGTCTGGAAGAGTTGGCAAGAGGAGCTTGACAAATAATTTGAAGTAATAGCTTACTTTATTTTTTTCCTCTTTTACTTTTTGGCAGATAGTTCTGCAGACTCATAAATTTGCTGTAAATAACTCCTAAGAGCAGAAAGCACTACAGCAGTTCTTGAAAAAGTCAGAGTAGCAAAAGAATGTGACAAATTCAGTAGCTGAACCATCAGGATACAGAGAGCAGGTATCAAGCTGTGCCATATGTACAGTCACGGTTGGCTTGGAAAGTCTCCTCTCATAAAACCAAATTGTTCCACTAGGAAGTGAAGCCAGGAGCCTTTTGCCTACAAAATTAAATTGTTCTCTTTTTTTCCAAACCAATTGCTTTTTTTTTTTTTTTTGTTTAATGAAACACCAGGCAGAATCTCATTTTTCTCCTCCAGCTCTACCTGTCTTTTTCCTCTTATTTCAACCCTCCCCTGCCCTCCTTCTACCTCAGGGCAAATGGAAAATCTCATCTTCTTTTTAGGCTATTTATCTTCTCCTTCCCAAAACAGTCTCCTCCAACCCTTGCTGTCTTCTGCCAATATGAAGTTGTACAAGTGAAGAGAAATGGCCAGGGCACCTGGAGGTAAGCTGAGGACTGGAGCAGTAACTGGGTGGTTGTTGGCTGACAGAGTCAAGTCTGGCTGAACTTCACTCTGGGAGAGACAGCTCAGGCAGGGAAAGATGAGATCCTTCATTTTCCCAAGATTATGCATTTAGATTGATGACTAAACTAAAGGGATGGGCCTGCTTATTGTAAAGCAGCAGAAATTGAGGAGTCACCCATACAGAAAACTCCCTTCTTCCTTCTAAATCTGAACCTCTCAGAGCCTGCAGGTGGCTCATGTTTGGACATTTCCCCTTCAACATCAAACTCCTGGCACTGGAGTCTCCAGGTGTGAGGAAGGCAGTGTTGATAGTGAGGATTTAGTGGCTTTGCTTGGACTTAATACACAGTTTGGATCACTCAATAGCTCCCCTGCTATTGTACAAGTGCTTTGCTAATGGCAAAATCTCAGACCCAGTCCTGTAAGGCTCCTTCTGGTCCCTCAGAATGAATTGAACAATCCCTCCAGCTTCAAGGATAACAAGACAAGATCTTCCTATTGTTTTCTGCACAATTGTGGAGTAAAGTTAGGTTGAGCAGTGTAGTATCTCTCAATGTCCCTTATGACGAGACTGTTTTCCCTGGTGTGCAATTTGTTTGGAAGACTGTAAGTGAAGTGGATTTGGTTTAGGTGTGTTGCTGTTGAACATGCATTCAGTGGCCTCAATCCTGAGAATTTTGACTGCCAAGCACGTAAATCAGAGAGATCTGGCCTTAGAGTCAGCCACAAGCTCAATGCAGAATGAGAATCTGTAAAAAATCAACACAACTCTTATTTCCTACTCTTAATAGGGAGAAAAATCACCAAAGGCAGTGTGGGCCTATTGTTCTCTGGGGCATATTCCCTGTACACCTGGTGGTACTGGACCTCCAGGGGTTTGACCAGGCAAGGAAATCCACTCCTCCTATTGCAAATCAGAGGGAGGGATTCTCTGACTTTGATGTTTCTTTTTTCTGATTAGCTCAGTTGGTTAGAGCAGGTTCTTGTAATGCCAAGGTTGCACATTCAGTCCCAATCTGGGCTATTTGCTTGAGAGCTGGGCTTTGATGATCCTTGTGGGTCCCTCCCAGCTCAGGATACTCTGTGACTCTCTGAGGTGTCTGCAGACCCTCCACGTTCATGCTGGTGCCACACTGGGTGCACTGGAGAACATACTCAAGGGGGCAGCCCTTCCCCACACAAATGTGCCATGTGGGCGCCGTTCCTAGGGCAGCAGCAGGGTTGGGAAGGGGAACCTGGCAGAGGTCAAAGTGGAAGGTTGTTTTCTCACTGAAAGATCCTTAACATGAAGAATGGAGGAGGATCAGAACCACATACACACACAAGAATAGTCTAGGCTAGTTTTGTAGATGGTTTGGTGGAAGCTGAGGATGGAGGTGGTGGCTGCTCTGAGGATGGAGGCTGGAATGCCTTTTTCCACTCTCCAATTTATTTAATGGTGATAGGAACTAAAAATGAGTCCAGTGCAGAGGCAGAAGCCAGTGAGGAATGTCTTCCCTTTGAATAGCCTGCTATGGGGGGGTTCTGGCATCCTGAGCCGTGCATTAACCACGTTCCCTGCCTGTGGGTGCACTGTCCATGAGCAGTCTGCCTATCTGGCACTCAGACTGGCTACCCCTCACATGTGGTCACTCAAATCGATGCCCAACAGCCTCCAGGCACACTGCAATGAGTTCTCTACCTACTCACTCTATCTTGGAGCAGGCAGGAGAAAAAGCAGAAATATTCATAATTGCCATATTCATTTTAAACATATAAACTGACAGCCACAACCCCTCTGATTGTTGTGGTCTCTGGGTGATGCAAGGAAGGAAAGCATAGCAGTGCTGCACTGGGATCTGTGCTCTGCCCCCACAGGACCTGGCAGGCAGGAGCACAAGGTGCTGCTGTCCACCTCTCCAGCCTGGCAGCTCCCTTTGTTCCTGCCACGGGAATGCTGCTCTTCATGGAGTGTTGGCTCATCTGTGTTTTCACCATGCAAGCCAAAGTAAAGCCATTCCCTTCTGCCTTGCTCACAAAACTCTTTAACTTCTCGTATTTAATAATCAGCATAAACACACGAAGATAAAATGTATGATATTCTCGTGGTACGTGGCTGCCACTTAACAAGTGTCACAAATTTGGGGGTGTGTGTAAGGCAGAAAGGCAGCATATGTATCTCGAGATCCTGTATTGGCTCTGCTGCTTTTGTGTCACCTCTTACATAAGGTATAACAAAGTGAACACAACACAGATTATGTTTTTCTGGATCCCTGAAAAGAATTATTTATTCCTTTTTCCCTGCATATGTGGTCACAACAAAATGAGTAACACCACATGAGGAATATGGAGTATCTCACAAAAAAAAACAAAAAAAAAAGGGCAAAAAAACCCAACCCCTCCCAAAAACAAAACCAAACAAACAAACAAAGAAACAAAAAAAAAAAAAAAACCAGAAAAAAGAGAAAGAGAAGTAATATATCTCTGAGAAAAAAAAAAAAAAAAAAGAAGTAAAATTAAGGAAAAAATAAAAAATGCTGTAGGCAGGAAATAGACATCAATTTCTTGTGACTGCCACAATAGAAGCTAACATCCAGGATGCCATCTTTTGTTGAGAGGCATCAAATTGTTACATAATTTACTAGCCTGATTGGCAGGGCAAATTTGAGCTAAAGTAAGGTGTGTGTAGGGTTTGTCAGATTCCAGGGATAATCATTTGAAGCTAATCCTTTTGCTTTTCACACAGTTGTCTTTACAGAAGTCTTTCCCTTCATGTTTGCATTATCTCAAATTGGTGGGCAGCTACATGTGTATTTTTTGCATGTATGTGATAAATGTAATTTATAATTAATTTCCAGATTAAGACATCTAGGCAGGCAGAGGAATCTTCAGATGTTGTTAATTGTTTTCTGTGGGATGTATTTCTTTTAAAGTTGTAATAATCAGCAATTGAAGCCAAATAGCTTTTTTTT
This sequence comes from Melospiza georgiana, assembly GCF_028018845.1. NCBI lineage: Eukaryota > Metazoa > Chordata > Aves > Passeriformes > Passerellidae > Melospiza > Melospiza georgiana. The sequence goes on along the minus strand of NC_080432.1, from coordinate 13,966,802 downwards.
TGACAGGATTGTTTTTTGCAAGCCTGCAAGTCCAAGGAGATAGTTGAGCTTTTTGAATATTGTAGTGGTGAAAAGCACAGTCATCCCAGCACACCACTCCCAGGAGGCCGTGTTAAAAGATGTTTGCAATCTATAGAGTGATGTGTGTGCTTGTTGTTATTTCAGATGCATGGGACAGGTTTATTAATAGATCTCAACTCTGAAACACTCACACTCACACTTTTTTTGGGCATTGAGATGGAGCTGAGCATTTTCTAAAACCTAGAGAATACTTGAAAATGTATCTGTGAGCTCATTTGGAAGTTGAGTCTGTGATGAAAAAGCAATGCAAGCAGCATTAATGTGGCACTTAGTTAAAAACTATTGAGTATAAAGTGTTGTGAATTTTGATCCTTTCTAAAAATGTGCTTTTTATTATGGGACATCCACACATCAGCAGAGCTCTTGGAAAAAATTTGGCTGCTTCCAAAGTAAATGACTGCTGAGCATAAATAAAATCAGTACCAGCTAACCCAACAATGCTACGCCACAGTATTTAATGTTATTTCATTTGAAAATGCAAAGCAGTTGTTCCAGCTTGGAATTTCTGTTCCCAAGGATCCAATGAATGCTATGGGGTTTTTTAACTCCTTAAATTAGAGGATCTGCTTCTAACCCAGTTCTTCTCTCATGAGTTCTTGTATAAGCTGAGACTGAAGACACAGTGATTGATCAAATGTGATCTGGTTTCCACTGGTGACAGAACACTCGCAACCTCCTTGGAAGTAATGGTGGGGTTTTCCAAGAATTTCTTCTGTGAAACAGCTACTGTTGCTAAAATGTTTTGCACAGGGAAGGAAAAACCAAATTATTTCTTAATCAGCGGCAGTGTCAGAGCTCTGTGTTTCACTCAGACACAACAGCCGTGCATCCAGTGTGACTCATGGAGCAGATATTCCCTGGGAGAGCTCCCTGCCCTCTGCACTCGGGGTGGATGTGCCATCTGCATTGCAAGGGAATTCCCTGTCAGTGTTTCTGTGTGCTTGTTGCTCTGCAGTCAGCCTTTGAAGGGAAAACATGTGTTATTAAGGAATATCAAGATTATTAATATTGTCTGTTGGAACCACATTAGCGTCTGCTCAGTAATCTCTAAATGCTGTTACTTTTCAACAGCGTGCTGTAACAAATTAAAGAGCAACTTAAATTTATACTTCCAAAGATCCCAATTCAGGAGGGGATTTCAGCCCTGTTTTCATCATACCTCAGTGCATACCTCGTTGAAACGTGTTATCATCCCCGTTAGACAAATGCAGTTGGAATTGTTGCAGTTCTGTTCCACACATCAACACCTGCTCGTTTCCTTTCTTATTAAAAATGGATATCTGAAATCTGGTCACATCTGAGAGACTAAAAACAGGTATGGGAAGCAAGTGCAGGATTTTGTAGCAGAACTGGAGCACCCCTTGCCAAGCATCATCTCCTGCAGCAGCTCTGTACGAGCTGGACCCTGGCATGTGTTTTCCACTGAAGACTCTTAGCATTTTGAGGCTGCTTTCTGTGACCTAATGGTGATTTTAAATGGATAGATTTAACTAGAGAGGTTTTCTTGCACATGACCTTTAAAAGGGAAAAAGAACAATGTTAGCATTCTACCCAAACCCTGTAGTCTGTCACTTTGTGTACCATATCATTACTGGCAAAATTTAAAGGAAAACTGTCCCCATTTCACTCAGCCCAGCAATAGGAAAGTTCACAGGCTAAGAAGCACTTGTCACGGTTTTTTAAATTGCAATTGGCATTCCTGAGGAAGCAGCCATTGTACTGAAATGTGATCTGTCTATTCTCTCTGTCTCTTTGCTGGCCAGCTGCTGTGGGTGGGGATGTCTGAACACACCCAGTCAGGAGGTGCCACCTGAGTTACAAAAACTGTCACCACCCAGAGAGGATGTTCCCACTCCATGGAGGGTGACACAGAACATGGATGGAAGCCCCCGTTTCCACTGGAAGGACCAGAGCTGTTCCAGGGTAGATTTGGGCTGGCTCAGGAGCAATTTGGTGTGCAGGGCATTTCTCCTGACTGGACTGTCCTGTTTCTGAATGTCCCCTTCAGTTAAATCCAGTCACTCCCCAGGCGGTGTGGGTAAGGAAGCAGATTTTCAATTGGAAAGAGATGGCAAACCAGCGCAGTGGTATTTGTGTGACTGTGAATGTGGCCTGAGACAGCAATTGGGGGACAATCAGGTGCCCCAATTTGTCTCAATGGCCTGCTGACTTGGAGTCATAAAGCTTTAAAGACAAATCTTCTGCTTCCTAGCTCCTGCTTTTTTACTTGTGTTGTTGTATCATCATAGAACAGTCTTGGTTGGAAGGGACCTTAAAACTCACCCAGTTCCACCTTCTGCCTGGGCAGGGACATCTTCCACTATCCCTGGTTGCTCCAAGCCCTGGCTAACTTGGCTTTGGACACTTCCAGGGATGGAGAAAAATATGTGTGGACTCCAAATAGCTCAAGATGCTGTGCTGTTCGATATCACAAATGCAATATAAAAGTCTGACCCTGCAGAACTCACAGATTGTGAACAAGTCTAGGTTCTCAAGGCAGTAGCACATCTTGTGTTATTAAATGGCAATGGTTGGTTTAAAGGCAGGGAGGTGAATGGCAGGCAGGTAAAAGAACAGCCTTGATGTGCTGCTCATGCTCTTTGTCTGGAGAAGGCCACGGTGCTGCCCACTGACCCTCAGGAATTTGTTGAAGTTCATCTCTTGTCCTGGGTTCGGCAAATGCTCTCACAAGGGGTGAGTGCACAGCTCACCTTGACAAGGGCCACAACGGCTGGACACAGGGGTGACCTCTGGGACAGCTCATGTGGAAGGAAAAATATCAGGCTGCAGACACCAATGGTAAACCAGGAACAGCCCCAATAGGGCATACATCCAAATAAGCCAGAGGTGGAATTGGGCCCTTCTGATATAAAGTGTGCTCATAAAAATGTAGGTCAGTGTCCACTGTTGGCTATTGGTTCCAACCTCTTTAAGGGCTCTCCGGATTTGCACTTCTGGCTGACCCATGGTTCAGCCAAGTGATGTATTATCAGGGTGGTATCGAGGCCCTGATTATTGGGTTTGACATCATTTGTGATTTTGGCATTGAGGAAGTTTAGCCTAGAGCACAGGATGTATGAGTTCATCACCTGTTAAAATTGTTTTAAAGATCCATACAGATTATGTGTAATTAGCCAGGACTTCATCCGCCCTGAGCTGCACAAACTCTGTTAGAGACAGTGAATGTTGCTGATTCTTGTGGCTGAGGTCCTTGTCCTGATGTGTTTCCACTGCATCTTCCCAAAGCTGTCTGGGCACCAGGTTCTGTCTTTGATCTAAGGCAAGTGTTTTCAAAGTTGTGCTCTCCTGTCACTCGGCCCAAGAGATCTTGATTATAATTAGAAACAGTGAAAAGTACACTGAACTAAGATTTTCAGGCTGCTTTCCATACAGACTTTATATTGTTGACCTGAGAAAAACTAGCATCGTTTTCCTTTAAAGAAAATATTTTTCTCCTGAAAACATGAATTCTTTGGAATAATAGGTAAACTGTCCTTGTTGTTCATAAACATCTTATTTATGCATCTTCGCTGTTGTGATAAATTAACTGGGTTTGTTTTATATTTCCCTACAGTTTACTTTAAATAATCCTTCACAGTCTTTCACCACAAGACCACATAAGCTTCCTTTTTTAATACCCAGAATGCTGAAATAGCATTTTGAGCACAGACTGTAATGCATAACAAGTGTATAATTTCTTATTGGGAATGCTGTGCAAAAACTTGTTTTCCTATCAGCCAGTCTAAATTTTTTGCTTAATTCACTAGAACCCCTGTGTGTCTACAGAGGTAATTTATAATTAGAGCTGCAGCAGGCAGGATGCTGGAGAGGCATACGTTTATGGACAAGCCTGTTAGGCTCTGCTCCAGATCTGAGCCCCTACACGCCTCCATTTGGCCAACAGCCTTCAGGCTGGGCTTACAGTTTAAAGAGGAACTTTTTGTGAGTAATTTGAAAAAACAAAAACCAACCAAAAAAGCAGTCTCCCAAAGCTCTGGAGCCCTTGGCACAGGAGCCAGGAGGGGAGTGTGCCTGTGTGTGTGTGTGTTTGAAATGATCCATCTGCATTACGCAGGGCTCTGCGCAGTTTGGTGCAGGAGGAATGTCTTGTGTTCTGCTGAGCATCGTGCACATTTATGGCACTATATAAATAATAATCACACAGCAATAACCAACGTCATCCCATCAAGGTGTCTCACACTCCAAGGATTACCCGCATTATTCTGATTTTTAAGACTGTCACATTGAAGAGGAGAGGAGGGAAAGGAGGGAATAAGAAGCCAGATCCTGTATTTGTGGCTGATTCAGCAGCTGAGGGTGAGCATGGCTTTGCAGAGCACCAAAACTTCTGCAGGCTCCCCAAAGAGCCTCCTGATGGTGCTTATTATTTTTCTGGTACATGTTTCTACCACAAAACCACAGGAAAGGAAGAGTGGCAGGGAGGAGAGAGAGAAATTAAAGCAATGAGAGAAATTAAAGCAAAGGACACAAAAGGAATTGAGTTATTTTGTTACTGCAAAAAACCAAGAGATGTTTTTGTGTTCTCAGTACCCCAGTCTGCTCTGCTGGGACTGGTGGGCAGCTCTTCAGTGATTTTGGGTCAGGGGGTGTCATCAGGCAATGCCATGACCACGTTGCTTCCCTCCGGCTACTTCCAAAGCAGAAGTTGTCCCTGTTGTTGTAAAGCTGAGGCCCACCCTGGTGGTATTTGCAGTCATCCTTTTTTTTTTTTTTTTTTTTTTTTTAGCTCTTCCCCTCCCCAAGTCTCCAGCCTTCAAATGTCTGCCTGAGATTTCTCCATTAACATCCGTTCAACTTTGGCTCATTAGCTTTACAGGCTTCCACAAGAAAAAGAAAATCTTTGCTGTTGGAATTGCTGTTTCCCTAATTTGCCTTCTCTTCCTCATGTCCTTAATTTATCCAGGAGTTTCAAACAGCCTTTATGCCTTTCATTAGGTATTGAATCACCCCTATTCTCCATAGCATTTGTCTACTTCTTCAAAACATCAAATTATTTGCAGGTTCATCTCTTAAATGAGAACTAAATATGCTTATGTGAAGGCTTTACAGAACTTGAGCATCTTGAATATAGAATTGTTGTCTTCTCTTTAATGTGTAGTTTGTGTTTGACTCAATACATAAGCTTAGATTAAAAGACTGTGCATGTGCTGAAGAGGAAAGTCTTGGATCTTCCACAATTCTTAATGTGGTCCAATTTTGATTCAGGAGATTCAAACTGTATCCCCTCAGTGCTCTTTATTCACCATGAAAATTAATTCTTCGATTTGCAAGTGGCAACAAGAAAAAAAAAAAATTAGGTTCAAAATAATTGGGCGAGGTGCTTTTCAGGAGAATTAATGTAACGAGAGCTGCTAAACTTATTGCACTTAAAAACACAAATAAGAGTGTTGGACAGAAGTTGCCAGTAGGTGGTCTCTTAATATCTCACCAGTTTTGAAGTTATGAAAAGGAGCAAGACTTTTTGAAATCTAGAAAAGAAAGAAAGAAAAGCTAGAAACCGAGTGAAAGAGCAGAGTCGCAGCACCGGTGACCCGAGAAACCTCATTGCTCCACTTATACTGGCACAATGTCATGTTCTCAGCCACTCCATCACCAGCAAGGGGAAAAAAAAAGCTTTTCCTTTCCTTTTAGTCAAAGGCAGTGGGTAAGCAGAGCACGCGGTTCAGAGGGTCATTAAAAAGCATCAAAGGAGGCAGCCTCATGATGGTAATAAGACGGCTGCAAGGAAATAAAGTGGGCATTGATCTGCACTATCGAGTGTGACATTTTAACCGAAGCTAAAAGCCAAGAGCAGATCTAGCCCTCTTATTCATCTGCCTGCCTGTTTTAGTAAATTGTCTTTTTTTTCCTCCAACCAGTGGCCTCAGAGGTCACTTCATATTAGCTGGCTTGTTAATACCGAGGCAATCAATACTTAATCAACAAGTAATGGGATTTTGCAGTCATCCTGTATGATCTTTCAATAAAGCCCCGAATCTATCTCAGCCCATTCAGAGCCTGACTAAAGGTGCACGATTGCTGCAGAGCAGGGATTTGATGGTCTGATGCTCTTAGGCTGATCTGCATCTGATTAAGACACCATGCAGCCACTGTCCTTCACCCTTTTGTTCCTTTATCCCCATATAATGTAGCATGGCACAGAAATTCGTCATCTTAGCTTTTAGATGCAACAGCAAAGGAATTAATATTTCCTTAGTGCATCATGATCCAGCCTCTTGGCCATGATATGCAACCAGGAAAAAAAAAAAAAAAAAAAAAAGAAAAAAAAACCCACCAGGAAAGGGGGAGGGAAATGACAGGAGAGACAGTGACAGGTTTCATGTACTGCCTTAGAAAACACAGTTATAACGAATGGGTCCAAAACGGCCTTTTCATCTCTACCCTCTCTGTCCTCTCCAAGAAAGATGTGCTAATGCAGCACTCACTGGACGTGGCTGTGTGAGAACAGGTATTGCAGAGGACTCACGGGGTCAGGGAAAAGGAACAAAAGCCAAAATGACAGCTTCTGGAAACATCCCTCTCTCCTCAGACCTTCGAGCCCATTGTTGGAAATGCTTGAGGGTAGCGCTGTTTCAGGCTGATTGTTTTACCCACCCTGATGAAACTTCCCTTCTTCTGCCATTGTTCCCAGAAACACTGTCTTAAAACTGTCTAACAAGGAATCCTAAACAGATTCAGCCAAACCTTCCCACAATTTCTGCTCTCCAAAACTAACAACACACACAGGGAGAAAGAGCAACAGTGCACATAAATGTTAGGGACCTGCAAACTTCACAGGCTGTTTCCTGCTTCCTTGGACTTAGAACAAACAGTTGAGGAATGATTTGGCTTTAGAAAGCTGCTCTAAAGGCCGTGGGATGCAGTGCTCGGCATGGTGAAACAGTTTTCTTTTCCAAATGTGGCCTGGGCACAGGTGTGCATGGCTGTATCATCTCTAGACTAAAACATCTATCCCACATTGAGTGATTTTTATACATTGCAAAAAGTATCAGTGGGTCTGTTCAGAGTAAAGGCTGTGTGGTGTTCTCAGCTGGCTTCTGGTGCTGTAGAGAGAGGGAGATGTGGCACCCACCCCTTTGAAATCTGGCTGCTCTGATTAAGACCATGCTTGGCCACATCATGTTAGCACCTTGTTCCTTGGGGGGACATGTTAGGGGGTTTAAGAGTTAGTGGGGAACAAAGAAAAGCAAGCTATAATTATGTGAACAAAGACGAGAGAACAAGTGGATAAAACAGCAATATGGGAGTATGAAATAAGGGTGATTACTGACAATAAACATGGAATTTAATGCACTTTCAAGGGGGCACCTGCGCCTTCAGGGCAGGAGGGACATGGCCAGGGCTGTGCCAGGTAGGATTGCACAATTGTCCCTGGAATACAGACCTGGTGTTCGTGCCTTTTTGTCACTGCCATAACTGGCAGCAGGGTAATGCAGAGTGTTCCTGTGTATGAAAACACACTCTTCTGAGTCACTCTGTGGTTTATTTCTGTGGATATGAATTTCTGGAAACTGAGCCTGAGTTTCCCATTTTCTGCTCTCCTTGGGGGCTCAGGATTTCCCACAGCTCCAAGCAATGGCCTTTCTGTCAGTCCCGAGCTGTCATTTTCTCCCATCCAGCTGAATTTGTTTCACCTCCCCTCCCTGCCCACGCAGTGTGCCTGGGCAGCAGGAGATGGCTGGGGCTGTGGGGCTGTGTCCTGCCTGTCCCATTGAACAAACGCAGGAGGGAGCTCCTCAGATGTGAGCTGTCACAGACATCTTTGTGGCAGGCTGCAAATGCCACCCCTGGAGCTTAGGAAGTGCATGCTGGTTGCATCCCAGGTGGCCACTGCAGAGAGGAGAGAAACACAGCAGCTCAGGCACAGCCTGCTCCTGTTGCACACACTGAGGAGATATTTTTAAATTACCTCTGGAGTATTTTGGTTGGCACTGAGAGTGAAAGGAGCTCACAGGTTCACATCCTTTCCTCTAACACGGATGGCAGAGGAGGACTCTCTTATTTTGGCATGGAAGCAGATGGGGTATGGCTGTGACAGCTTTGTTTTTTGTGAGTTTCCCTTGAGTGCTGCGAGTGTTGGGGCCTGTGTGGAGGCAGGAAGGGTGGGGAGAGCCAGTTGCTCCAGCAGGATCAGCTGTGGGGATTGCTGGGATGGGCAGTGGGTGTGTAGGGAGCACCCTCACACAGCAGGTTCCTTTCTCCCCAGATACCAAGTGTGCTTGCTGTGTTCTCAGTCCCCTTTGAAGGGCCCTTTTCCCTGTGGGTCCATGCCATAAAGGATGTGTCTGTGCCTGATGGCTGAGTGCTGTGGATGTTCCCATCCCAGCGAGCACTGAAAACAGGAGAGAGTGTTTTTGTGCCCACACAAAAGCCAGGATCAGCTTGGGCCAGCGAGTGAACAATGATTGAGTGGTGTTGGGCAAAAATCAGGGTTGGCTCACCGATCAGTGCAATCCTTTAATCAGAGGGAATTGAACTCTAATCCACTTGTTGGCAATGAACAAACAGGCAGTGTGGGATATGGATGGTGCTCTGTCTCATGGATGTGTGCTTGTGCAGAGTATGGGGGCGCAGGTTAAAATTAGAGCTGTGTGAGCTCTGTGGGGTTCCATTCATGACAAGGTTTGCAAACTAATCCATGTTTCTTGATTTGCAGGGGCTGGAAAGCACCCAAACCTCATAGATTTGTTTGAGGGAGTTTGTGTGATGTGGGGATAGGAGCTTCATCTGCACTTGCTCACTTGCATTTTCCCTGAGCTAACCTTCCTGAGATAAGGCAGGCAGATCTGAGGGGGCATTGTGGTGAATGGGAGCATGGAAAGGAGAAAATGCTTTTGGCTTCACTGGCTCTCCCAACAAATGCTGGGTTTCATGAGATATATTTCCTTTTCCAAAACATAGTCTTTCATCTCCTTGTTCTTCTCCAGCCTAGCATTGCTTGTCTTCCACAGCTGCTTCCTGGATGGATCTCAGGTGCCATATTCATTCTCACCTCCTTAAAACATCACCAGAGAGACCCTGAGAAACTGCTTAATCTTTGATTCTGATCCCTGTGAAAGGACTGTGGAGACAACCAGTGTACTGCTACACTTGAAGCTTGTTTCATAGCTTTTATGTTAATTGAAGGTAATTGTCACTTTGAAAGGGACACTGGGACATGTCTCACCTTGCTGGCTTATACAGCAGTGGAAGAGATAGGCAAGGAAGAACCAATTGAATGATCAAATGTAACATATATACCTACCAGCAATGCAGGATGATTTGTAACATACATTGAGAACTGTGAAAATTTTTCTGTGGAACTTGCTTTCCCCTGCTGTAAATACAGCTCCTGGATCACTCCTTACCTTGCCCAGGAAGATTCACCGGGTAGTTCTTAAAGGCTCAATGTAAAGCCAAGACTGTCCTCATTTGGCTAAACTTCAAACCTTCCAATCCTGTGCCATGTGGTCAGTAACTGCTGTGGGCCAGGTTTGGAGAGAGTGTCAGGCACATTTCTCTGCAAGCTGGAGACATTTTCTCTTTTGTAGAGCATCTGCTCAGGATCTGAAGCAGTAGCTGAGCAGTCTTCAGTTTCTCCCTCTGCAGCAGATGGCAATCAGCAAACCCTTGCACATCTCTCTCCTGGGCTGTAGCTCTGTGCTGCCAGAATCTGTAGGAGCTGTAATGACCAAGCAAATTTCATGTTGCCATGGCCAAGGCAGCTCTGTCCTGCTGCAACCCTGATTTCCAGGTCACTCCAGGTGGTCCTGAGCTGAGGGAACTTATGCTGTTCTCTACCAGCTGAGCCTGTGCTGCTCTGGTGTTGTTTAGGGGATGCTGTGGGGTTTAACCCCTCTGATACTTTTGGCTGTGGGAGGAAGCTGAAGGTGTTGCTAATATTGTGCAATGGTGGGTTCTTAAAGCAAAAAGAGGAATAAAGTTGCAGTTTTTTAGAGTTGTCCTGGCTCACTGGTTCTGCATCATGGGTGACTTTTGAGCTGAAGCTCTCATTCCTGCTGGGCAGGCAGCTTAACTGGCCATCCTTGAGCTTTGCAGGTTTAACTGGGAGGATTAGCAATTGCTCTGGACAATGTTGCTGTTACCAGGGGGGTTTGAACTCGGAGTGGGAAAGATCAACAAAGTGTCTCGTGTGCTTTTTGTGAGCGATGACAGACTACAGGGAGTTACCAGGAGGCTATATTAGGGAGAAAGCTTCCATGGAGCTTGAAACGGGATAAGGGAAAAGTGGAGATAGGCAAGAATATGTGACTATTTTTGTCCATCAGCCAGATACCTATTGGTCAGTTTGTTGCAGGGGTTGCCTGGAAAGGTCAGGAGCTCAGTGAGCAAAGCTGCAAAACATGCCTGGGCTGCACCAAAACATTCATTCTTATGTAAGCCAGACAATCTCACAACTATCAACTGTGAGCTGCAGCAGGGACAAGGACTGTCCTGTCCCTGTGTTAGGGACATGTCACTACTAGTCAGCTGTGACACCTTTCAGCAGTCCCACAAAGCCACCGTGTTTTCTGCAGCCTCTCGTTCCTTTTCCGCCGGGTTTTTCAAAGGAGTGCTTTGGGCTGAGCTCTGCTCCTTGCACATAAAGCAGCCTCCAGAGTCTGACCTCTCTGCACCGAGACAGGACAATGGCAGTGCAACCTGCATTACTCAAATTCCAGCCTTCACAGAGCTGTCATCAGCGTGCCTGGAAAATTAATGTCATTACGCTGTCGCTCGAGGCTTGGCACGGCTGCTTCCCTGCCTCGGAGAGGGAGCCGCGGTGGGAAGTGAATATCCTGGCTCTGCTGCAAGGCACAGGCACTGCCCACAGCTGATGGGGTATTTGTCCTCATGAATTTTGCACATGTGTAGTAGTGAGAGCTTTTGTGTGTTTGCAGCACTGTCTTGCAGTGGCCCCTGGGCTCTGTGCTAACCAAGGAGTGATTTGGCCACTGTTGTTCCATGTGGTGGTGTGACAATTTCCAATTTCCACTGGGCATTATCTTGAACAAGAAGGGTGAGGGTGCAGCAGTTTTTCTCCCCTCTTGATTTAAATGCATTTCTTCCACTGTCCTTCCTTTCCTTTCAACCTTTTTATTTTTTTAGGGCTTCTTGACACGACACAGTTTGTTTCATGTCATTTCATAGTGTTAACGCCAGTGAATGGAGTCATGAATGTATTTCTTGTCCTTGACAGCAGTGGCACTCAGCAAACTGAATAACAGTTTGACTATGCAAGGGTACTGAGCATCCTCACATCAGCCTTTGGAGTAACTTTGGGAGAATGGTTTTGTTTGTAGGTAGGTAGAAAAGCTTCCAAGCTTCTCTTCTGAAGTGCTGAGAGAACAGTGTGTGGCTTTCACAGCAAGCCTCATCCTGCAAATCAGCAAGTCACAGAAATCATGCCTGACGCAGGGAGCTTTCAGGGCAAGGACAAGCACTCAGTAATGAACAAAACTTCAAAATGGCACCATCTCCCAGCCAGCCACCTCCTGTGTGATGGAGCAGCTGAGGAGTCTGCACAAACTCTGTAGTGCATTGATTGGGATCAGCACACAATAACTGAGTACATGGCATTAACCAACAAACATCCTCTCTGGGTGTTATTTGTTCATTTGCATTACAGATATCCTGATCAATAACACCAGATTCCAAACTCTTCATCTTCCTTTCGAGTATCAACAGATAAAGTCCTGTTTCATATTTGTAAATAAATAAATATCATGAACTAAATAGAAGAGACTGAGATGCACTAAAAAATACACAAGAAGGCAGCTTTGCTCTGGTACCTCTGGCACATGCCCACAGACCTGCTCAGTAAACTCTCACTGCCCAGTGAATTGCTCCTCAAAAGATAACAAAACAGCACCGCCCTCTGTTTGACAGGGGCTTATCTGAGTGTTTCTGCTGATGTCCCACACAGCCACAAGTACAGAGAGCCCCTCCTTTTATTTGCTTTTTATATATGTTTTTATTTTATACATTGACCTACTGGGACTCACCAAAATCAGGTATGGAATAAACTGCACAGGAAGCCAGCGCTAGAGGGGAGTGGCTGGGTTTGGAGCAAAGCTGGATTGTTCTCCAAAGTGCCCAGGGCCCTCCCAGCAGAAGAGGAAAAGACACAGTTCCACTGCCAGGAGTGGGGCTGGCCTGGCAGTGCTCAGAGCTGTCCAGCTCTGGAAGCTCAGGTGTCTCCAGGCACACATGGCAGCTCCTGTTATCTCACAGCAGGGACATCCTGTGCCTTTCACACTTAATTTTAACTCTCAGAAGAAAAACCCTGCTTCAATATTCAGAGTAAAACTCTGCTCTCCTATAAAGTGAGTCTGTGATCAAATAATGCTTTGTTTATGTGCTGCACCATCTCATTGAGGGAATGGTGTAAAATAACTTTAGCTTTGATATCTACAGCTCCTTTCTTACGGGCCCTTTGTATTTTCAGTAACTTCTGCTTGGGCATCTCTTGGTCATAATGTCTGTAGAAACACTCAATGTTTGCATGGGAATTCTTTAGTCACAGGGAATTTTTGATCGATGGCACATCGGGAGCTACTGTTCATGGTCTGGGATAGCTGAGAAATGTGGAAGAGGCTGAGCAGAGTGTCTGTGTTTATGTTCCAGGCAAGAAGCCCATCTGGACTTGCTCTGCCTCGTGCCTTGCTCTTTAGAGGTCCCTTTGCAAAATGACAACTTTGTCTCACAATGGTGATTCCTCCTGCCCTGCACAGCCACTGCCTGATTGCCAATATTTACCTTGCTTTACTACATTACTGTAAACTTTGGTTGGCTATCAGAGCCAGTTGATGCCTCTGACAATTTGGAATCTGAAGGGCTCTTATGAAATTAAACACCGCCTTTGCGTGCCATCCGAGCCTCTGGATGGGCAAGTGAAAATAAATGTTCCAAAGGTTGTACTTTATATAGCCACAGACTTGACCTCTAAGTGCCTTAAAAGGGCTCACATACTTAAAGGTGCATTACCAGGCCTTACACTAATTCACTGTGATAGCTAAAGTGCTCTGTGGATACCACAGGAGACCAGAAGCCCTTGAGGATCCTTTAGAGCAGAGCATGTGGGCAGTTAACATTATTCAGCTTGAATTTTGTATTTGCAGCCAGTCATGAGTGAAAGTAGGGGTAGACTATTTGCATATTGTCTTGGTATAAAGCTAGAAAAATGCTTCCATATGTGTGAGTCATGTAACTTCATCCTGTGTGTTTCTTAGATGCCTGGAAAACCCTAAATAAGATGAGGCCCTTTCTTTTACTTTCTCTATTTTTTCTTTTTTTTTTTTTCCACTGAGAATTTCCTGGGAGCATTCATCCCTCCCTCTCTTTAAGTTTGCTGGTCTAAGCAGGAATACTTGAGACTGATTTTAATTCTTAACTAGATGGACATGATTTATTAATTCACATTTGAAATAACAATTGCAGTCAGAAGGAATCAGCTGAAAGCCTTAATTACATTGGAAAATATGCTTCAGTGTAGCATGGCCCCATCCAGCTTTCAGAATACATAATTATAATCATTTTTTAATTTTTATATTTGAAAAATTGTGATGGAGACCAGACTCTGCTGGCTACTCTCACTGCTTCAAAGCAATGTCTGAATCAGAAGTGAGTCTTTAAATAGATCATTTTCTTACTTGCTTGTTAGTGCCCAATCACATATGTAGACTTATTGTGCAGGGTTTGGCCTCGGTGTTTTGAGTATTATTTTTACATCTGAGCCAACTAGCAGTTCCTGTGCCCAATTCCAAGGAAAAAAAAGATGTTAAACTGTGAATGTGCGCTGGCATATGAGCTGAGATTAGGTAATTTGGGATCACTCCATAGAAATCACATATGGGCTTTGGAGACTGGGAATTCATTCCTGTTCAGGCAGTGACCAAATGGGGAATGGGAAAGCAAGATCAAGGTAATTAAAGAAAAAAAATAAAATAAAAACAAAAATTAAACCACTGAAGCGCCTGAATAGAAAAAAAGGCATCACAGAATGAAAAAGAAACACCAAAACCTTCCTTTCCTTAGTCTTGAGAAAATATGTCAGTTGAGGGAGATATTGGCTCACTTGACCCAGATGAGGTAACACAGGAGCACTTCCAGCTCCCACTGCATTCCCTGTCACCGTTCTGTCTGTAAGGCTGCTGAGCATTTCCCTTCATTCTGTGCCTGCCCTCCCTCTCTCCATGTTTGTTGCTTCCTGACCATCTTTTCTCTTCCCCATGACCCTCTGCCCCCACTCTGTTATCTGGGTTAGCTGCTCATTAAGTTCTCTGTAAAACTGGTGCTGGTTGAGGAAACCACTGAGAAATCAGTCCAGGAGAGAGGAGCACTTTGTGGTGCCCTGACATCCTGAAGGAAAACCTCCCAAGGGCTGTGGAGCCAGAGTGCAGGCATGGAGCAAACTGTCCTGGGTGGGCTGCTCTAGGATGGGTATGGAGAGGATTGAAGGGGAACAGGAGCAGCTGAAGGAGCTCACAGTTCACTGGATAGAGACACAAACCTCCTCCAAAACCTCACATAAACCGGGTGGGAGAAGGGAAGAGGATTGTGGCGCTTGTCTAAGGCCAGAGCAGCAGCTGGGGACTGCTGTGTGCTGGACACCATAAAAGCCACGGGGTTATTTGCTTGTTCTAAACACACCTCCAGGCAGCACTTTCAGGTGCTGGAAAATGCTAAAAGTTTACCCTGGCAAGAGGATGCTGGATGAGGTGTCCTAAAGAAAGCAAAACTTCCTGGAGAGATCGCTGCTCATCCCAAAGGTAGCACCATAGACCATGATGGTCAGTGTGGGAGCAGAAAACTTCTTTTGCATTGCATTTACCAGGATCCAGTTAAGGAGCACAGTTTACTTAATAAACTATAAGGAAATAGATTCACAAATGCTGAAAATATTTATTTCTTTCTCAGCAAAGGGTTCTTCCCAGGGTTTTCCCAAAACAGAGTAGTCTGAAATCATGTTCAGGAGTGCAGGAGTAATTGGTTAAAACAGGGGGAAGAAAATATCACTTTACCGCTCTGTGTCCTTGACTAATGTTAAAAGCTTTTACCTTTTTTTTCTCTCCAAACTTGATGAAACTTCTTACACCAGTACACATTCAGAAATGTACTTGTGAAGTAAAACATGGTAAGTGCTCTTCAGAAGTCATTCCTAAAACAGAGAGGAGGATCCCTCTTTAGTTCTAAGTCCTTCAGATGTGCAGAGGTCTTCAAATATTTTTATAGGGAATCAGTATGGGGGAAAGCTCTTTGTGGTTATGACTTACATGATGAAATATAATTCCACTTATTCTCGGGCCTAAATGATGGAAATGATACTGTTTATCTCCACTCTTCCTTAGCTGCTTTTGCCCAGGGTAGCATTGAGGGTGTTGAAGCCCACACCTACTGGAGACACCTGTGGGGTGTCTCCTCAGCCCTTCAGATCTTCCCCAGAAATTGTCACCTTTGCTGTCCTCCCTGGGCCCACTGAGGGCCACCATGCACTGATTGGCTGCTGAATCCATGTGCAGTTTGGCTTTTTTTGTATGTGGGGTTTACTCAGAGCTCAAATGGTGCCTTGCAGAGCTGGGAGTTAACTCAGAACTTCCCTGACAGCCTCCTGTCCCCTCTGGGACTGGGAACTGGTACTTTTTAAAGGAGCTTTGTGGATGTTTATAGGAAAAGGCAAGGAGGGAGCTAAAGCTGTACCTGGTAAATTCACCTCTTCTGTACCTTCTGTGCCTGACTAGTGATAAATAAGGAAATGCAAGACTGTGCTTGGAAATATCAGAGCAAAAGGACAATCTTTCCTCCTCTTGGCTTGGCTTCCACAGTTTCTTTGGAAATGGAGGATTTCTGGGAGCAGAAAGGATTGTTGCTTTAGGATCTGATTTTATTCTGAATTAAGTTTGGGTACTTAATGAAGGAGGGCAACACCACCACACGAGCAAAGTAAGAGGTGATTTTGCTGGTGCAAAAATCATATCCTTATCTGACCCTCAGCACTGAGATGTGTGAGCACCAAGCATCTCTGCTTTTATCCTCTTTGCTCCTTGGCTGTAAAGAAGTTTATTTTTATTCCCCATTTAATGGTAGGAAACTGAGACTCAGGGAGGTGATAATTCGGCCTTTTAAAGGCCTGTTTAAATACCTGGGTATAGAAAGAGGGCAGCGTGCCAGGAAAAGAAGGTCTTCTGAAAACATTTCTGTGAACATCAAGAGGGAGCCAAATGCTTTCTGCTACTCTGGCCCTCCTGGGAAGGACATTTTCTGCAAACCTGGCCTTAATTGGTGCTGAGCACTGGAAAATTCTGGTCCTCTCTCCAGCATTTATGGCATTATGGGTCAGCTTGGTGTATCTGTTGCATTAGACCATCCAACCTCTGAGTCAGTCTTTGCCCTGGCTATACACGCACAATTTATTTCCTTTTATTTCTGAAGAGGAATTTCAGGAGGGGAAAAAAAATAGACACATTTTTTCCTCTTTTTCCTTTTTTTTTTTTTTGTCCTTCTCATCTTTCAGCTTGGGATTTGCAGTAGCATGGCCCATACTACCCCCTTCCAAAATGCACTGGAAAGGAGCCATCTGTGGGTTCCCTCTGTTGATATATTTCCAAAAGACCTTGCAAAGTGACATTAATTGTTTTGACGGCGTGCACCTATTTGTTATTACACACCGCTGCCAACTCTCTTGCCTTGTTTTGTTTTGTTTTTTTTTTCCCCTTTCTTTGAGTGATATTCTTGCACTTCACCCAAATGTTTGTGTGGGATCAGCCCAGCCGTAGTCAGTGAGGAGCTGCCGTAAAGGCAGAGAGGCTCTGGAGTTGTTCTGGTGTAGGGAGCACATTTTGGGCTTAGTAGGAGATTTCCTGTGGCAGATGTGACCCACCCCCATGCCCCATTATGGGAATCTCTGGATTCTTCCCCCTGGGCTGGCTGCACAAGGGGTGAGCACATCCCCTCCACGTTCTCCTGGCAGAGGTTGGGAGCTGAGTGCTCTATCCAGGGCTTCTCCCTCCAGCAAAGCCAGGAAAATCTGCCGGACTTCCCGGGCAATATTAAACCCCAAGCAGAAGCTTTATAAAAGCTACTTCAGAACACTACCAAATTATTAGTATTCTTCCTCATAATACAGATGAGGTCTCATTTTATTGAAAGAAAGGGAGAGGAAGAGGGTTTTTTCCCAGCCCTCTTGGGAATGATCTTATTGCAAATATCAAAACTGGGAAGATTTCTCCAGTGCCAGGGGTCAGAATCTTTGACTAGTTTGTTGTAATGTGAACATATAAAAATTCACTCAGTGCTCATTCTCTGCCTCTTGTTTAATGTACATTCCAGGTAGTTCCACTTTGATTCTTTACATTACTGTCCCTCGCACTGACATTTGCCTTGAGTGTTTTAAATTTCTTTCATGAATTCTGAAGAAGGGAAAACTTCAGGAAAATTGCCATTGGCTTAATATGTGTTGATGCACTATTACCAGTAGAACGAATTTTTGTTATTCCAACTGACACTGAATAAACAAGTGCTTTATATTTCTTTTGGGAAGCTCTAACTTGAAGTATTCTTCTGTAATATTTCCACTTAAAAATGGCATTTTCTTACCAGTTCCCTGTGAATCATATCTGCATACCTTAATGAGTAAGTGTTTAATATTTTAATTTCTATTAATACAGAATAGTAAATGCTGCTGGAAGTCAGATGAAGTGAAAACTATGACAAGCAGCTAAGTTACATCTCTCCCTGTGCATCATTGTCATCGTCACCAAGTGCTGGCAATATAAGGACCAGCCTGCTCATAATTTCAAAGGAACTGGGATTTTCAGTGATTGCTAAGGGCAGGGTTGTCACGCAGACCCTTTATTGTGACACTGATTCATGAGAAGAAAAGAAATCAGCTTGATTCTCTCATCACCAGTGACATTTTCTTTGGACTGGCTGTTAAACTTTTTTTTTTTTTTGCTTATAAATAGATCTCTTAAGTCAGGTAAAGGTGACAATGTGGAGCCCCTGTGGATACATAGATATGTGTGCTACTCATCTTTTAGCATAAACTTGGACTGTAAAGAGAGATCTCCAAACACAACCTTTTTATGTCAACTTTTTTCCCCTTTTCCTATAGAGGAGGCAAGTTCACGTGAGCTGTGTGTTTAAATCCTGTCAAGGTTTGCATCCAGCTCTGAATTAGGCAGTGTCTCTGATGGCAAGTGATAATCCTGATTTGGAACAACTCTGCTGGATGAAAGCTGGCTGTTCTGCAAGTTGGCATTGCTTGGTTTAGGCTGTGTTGGCCAGTGTTAAAATGCCTCTAAATTCCCCCAAAATGACAGCTAAGGGAAGTATTGTGTTGGTGTTTTGAGGCAGATCTTAAAAGAAGGACGGCTTTTGTCCGAGATCATTCCCAGCATCAGGCACAAGTGCTTCCAGGGGCTCCTGAGGGCCCCATCCATGCAGCTGGGAATGCAGGAATATTGCTGGTGCAGAGAGGAACGTGTCTGGCATGGCTGCAGAGTGCACCTCCATGATGTAAGATGAGGCAAACATTCCGTCAGGGTGCCTTTGGTTGCTTTAACCTTTCTGTCCTCCACACCCAGGCAGCCTCTGGAGCCTTTGCTTCCAGCCAGGATTGCAGCCTCTTCCCAAAAATTCCATTGTAAGTAAGCAGGTGGTTGCTGTCTTCTAAGTCCAGTGCCATCGTACCTCAGGTGTGGTTTGAACCACAACAAAACAAAGGGGAAAAAAGCCCCAAAGAACTCTGTGTGAGCTCTGGCCAGTGCTTGTGCCTCTGCTTCCGACTGCGCCATCCACATCCTGCGAATAAATTCAATTCTGCGTGTTTAATCTGACACCTTTAGCGAGCAATACACTCACTCAAAACACCAGCAAGGAATAAACACTACCAGCCTCTTGTAGATCTTTGATTGGGTAGCTAATTCACAAATGATTGACTACCCAAGTAGTGGGAGCATATGGAGGCTCTGTGAGCGACTGTCAACACGAGGAAAGTAGTCAGGGAAGCCAATTGTTAAGAACTGAAAACAATAGCGAACAAGAAAGTCCTTGAAGGAATGTGGCACTGGGTCTGCTCAAAGCCTGAATTTATGAAAACGCGTGGCCAAAACAAAAGAAGATGGCAGCATCATTTCCTATATGTGCTCCTCGTTGTTGGTTATTATTATTCCAATTTTTGACACTTGAATGAAATGTGGTATAATTGGGCTTCATAGCTGCTGCTTCAGGCGACATCAATTGCCTTTTTTAAAAATGATGATGGCGTTGAGGGAGACTCTTTTTTTCCTTTTATGTTTTGAAGCTGCTGTACTCTCAGTGCCACTCGTACAATACACGAAAGGGGCATTGTACTCCTGGGAGGGTCTGCAGGGCTGGAGACTGATCCCAGGAAGAAATATGAGATGGAGAAGCAAAGTAAACATACTGTGGGATGTTATGCTAAAGCTAATCCCAAGATATCCCTTGTTCTTTTTCCTCTCTGGGTTTTCCTTCTAACAGCTTGAGCCTTCCACTTCCTTCCCCGTAGCCCACAGAGCGTGTAACATTACAGGTGTGTATGCAACAAAAACTCCATTCCTGCCCTCCTTTGCTTTGACTCAGTAATCAATTCTGTCAAGTTTGAAGGACCTTAAGCTGTCATGAAAGGAAAATCATTCCTTAAACTGTGTTTATTTCTGCTACAAAACAACCCCATCTCTGCATCTTTTGTTTGTATTGATAGGTGTATACAGCAGGATTTGGTTGGCTTATTTTGACTTGAGGAGGAAATCAGATGAGAAGCATTATGTTTTCCTAAGTTGTATTCAGCAGGGAAAGGGGAGATGTATTCATCATTCTGCTTTTGCATTGAGAAGCAATTCTTTAGGAGACAGAACAAATCTTTAAAAAATAATGCTGGAAATAGTCTAATGACTTAGAAGTCTGAATGAACCTATTGTGGCTGAATCCTTTCCAAGGGATGGATCCTACCAGGATATTTTAAATAACCTTCCCCCTCTTTTCTGCTCCCCCTCCAGTGGATGAGCCCCAGTGTAGAGCACATTTCATCTGAGTGTCCCCAAGGGAGATTCACCCCCCCAAGGCTGCTGGGGTGTCCTACCTTTGGACCTGGATGTGCCAGCATTAGGGTTTGGGTGGAGGTGTACAGCTGAAAGCAGAGGATTTTTGGCTTTGGAAGATTTTACACTGCCCAAATGAGAGGTGGAACTGGAAGGGGAATAAGTTGAGCCACGTCCATATAGCTTTAAACCCAAAATATTTGGGTGTATTGAAGGCAGCTTTCCTTCAGACAGACCCAGCTGAAGGGTCTGGATCCAAACACCCCCAAATGCAGGACCATCTGTACTGCAGCTCCGCTGTAGCTGCTTCCCAGAAAACCTGCCAAAGGATGTGCAGGATGTAGCCCTTCTGCCAGGTGCTGTCAGCAGCAGTGGATGCTGTTCAGGATGTTCCTCCTAAAATTAACACACACTGATTGTGCAGGTCCCCAGGTGACAGCAAGCTTCCCTCTTTTTCCTAGGTTTGTGCATTTAAAAAGGAGCATAAAATGGGGAAACACAGGCACAGTAACAGAAAGATTTATTGGGTACAGCTTGTAAACAAGATGTGTGTGAAGTCCCCCTCAATGCACACACACATGGGTGTGCAGTGTTTTTTAGGCAGCAATTCCTTTCAAAGAATCATAGGAATGACTTGGGTTGGGAGGGACCTTGAAGATCATCCAGCACCTCCCCCTGCTGTAGACAGTCACCTTCCACTAGAAGTTGCTCAAAGCTCCATCCAACCCAGCCTCAGACACTTCCAGGGATGGGGCAGCCACAGCTTCCCTGGGTAATCTGTGCCAGAACCTCACCACCCTCACAGAGGAGAGTCCTTATCTAATAGCTTATCAAAACCTACTCTCCCAATTAAACCCACTCCCGCATCCTGTCACTCCAGGCCCTTGCCCCATCTATTCTGTAAGGTACTGGAAGGCCATAATTAGGTCACCCTGGAGCTTCTCTTTTCTAGAATCCCAATGCTCTCAGCCTTTCCTCACAGCAGAGCTGCTCCATCCCTCTGATCATCGTGGTGGTCTCCTCTGGACTTGCTCCAACAGGTCCATGTTTTGAGAACCCCAGAGCTGGATGCAGACTCGAGGTGGGGTCTCACCAGAGACACTTTGCCTCACTTCTCCTACCTTCTGACAGGAGTGTACACTGCCTGTTGTCTCTTTAACTTTTCTTTTTTTGCCTCACTACTGCTGGGATCCTGGCAGGGAGCTGGGAATTTCCTGTGCCAAGCTGGAGCAGAGTCAGGGTGCTTATATTGGCAGGTAACTCTTGGAGCTTCATTGCCTGAAGACACAAATTCAGAACAGTTTTTATGTGTGGGCATTTAACTACTAATGATTTAGGATCTTAAACAGCTCTAAAATATTCTTTTTACAAAATCTTTGCCGTTAACCTTTAACTGCTTCCAGTTCACAGAATGCTTTACAAGAAAGGGCAGGAAATCAATAGCTCTAAAAAGCAAAGCAGCAACCCCAGTGCATCAGGTTGTGCAGATCACACTGGTGTGCCAGCACCAGCCACTGCCCAGGGTGACCAGGGGGTGACACAAGAGCTGTCCCCTGCCTGCCTCACTTCTGCATTGTAACCTGGCTCATAAGGAATCCTGTAAGGAAAAGGGAGCATGAAGGCTGGGTTTGTCACCAAGGGGATCAGGGGAAACTGGGGCAAGTTATGTTTGTCCACACAGGAATCCCTAAATCCATTGATTTCTGAGAGCTCGTTAGTGTGGGTGTGACAGGCAAGACTTTCACCTGCCTTTGGTGTTGTGCTGGTCCTAGAAATTTTTAATATTTTTGTGATTCTGCTATGAGTACTATGAAACATGAAAAGACTTAAAAATGTGGTATCTGTTTCTCAGCCTCAAAATTAATCTCTATGCAAACAAGCAAAAACCACACACACCCTGTTCAGGGAGTTTTCCTGCTTTCCTTTGTTCAGCTACTCCATGCTTTTGTCTTAGATGTTAGAAAGTTGGACACAAGGTCACTCACAAGCCATTTCATGTGGATACAGCAAGGATCAGTTCAGGTCTTCTCCCCCTCCCCTCAATTCATCTGAAATCTCTGTGGTAATGGGCTGAGAACACAGTCCTGTGGCACAAAATCAAAATGCTGCTGTTCCACAGGAAAGGATGTCCCAGATGAGCATCTGTGCAACTCAAAATGGGATCTTTGGGTGTCACATATTACTTAAGCTGTAGATTACTATGAGTTTGAACCCTTTAAATCAGAAGCTGGGAAGGGGTTAGAGATACTTCTGTCATCAATAATTACAGGAACTTCTGTCCAGCCTTTGCTGCTCCTTGATGCCTGGGATGTGCTCCTTCTGGAGCACAGGGAAGGGCAGCTCTGGGAGGATATTATTCCCAGGTGTCACAAACCCCAAGATGTGTCACTTGCCGATAGCAATTATTGTGGTGACAAGGCTCTGCCCAAATGTTGCCATGGATATGAGCTGTGATCTCCAGGAATTGTTCTGCCCAGTTTCTGGAACTGACTCCTCTGTGTCTTAAGCAATTATTGAAATCTATATGCTTACTTTCCCTGTGTGTAAAAATGGGCTGACTCCCCTCACCACTGTGTTTGGAGAACAAATTAATAATGTCAGGCACTCAAGAGGAAAAGTTTTTCAATGTACATTTGCTCTGCAAAACTGCTCAATATTGTTATTATTTATTATTCTATGGACTCATCACTCTCAGCTCCCTTCTGCCAGAAGCTGCTTTGAAAGATGGATAAGTTGCACAAAAATTAGTTTCCCTCAGTTTTCTTTGTAAGAAGGTTTAAAATGTGGCATGAGGAGGGGTGGTTTTGTGAGGAAGGGCAAAGCGAGACAAGCTGCTGTGATTAAATGAGTTTGAAAAGGTGCAACCAAGGAAAAATAACTTTGACCTAAAATTCAGACTGCTGTATTACCAGATTTTTACTCAGGTAACAGACACAAATACGTAAGTGCAAACAATGCTTTTACTACCTGCAGATACGTTTATAACACTTTGGTTTTCTCTTGGTGCTGTCTCTCCCTCCTCCCTGGTACAGCACAAGTGAAGGCAGGGATAGCTGTGAGTAGCCCTAATTGCTGTTTGTGAATTCTGTGTTTGATGTAGCTCAGAGATAGCAGCACTGCTCCTGTCTCACTCCCCACTTCCAGAGACTTTCCATCTGGTGCAGCTCGTGCTGTACGCTCCCTCAGGTTTATGTGAAACCTCCTGTGAAAGCAGAGTCATTGATTTTTGTAGGTTTAGTGCCAGAGCAATTTTAGGTGGCACAAGGCTGATTTCCTTGACTTTCGCTTTCCTGCTCTTGATACTTCTGTGTCAAACTCAACACCTTTCCCAACACTATCCTCCTCCTCATTATAACAAAGTACTCAGCACCTCCTCCTCCTCACTAGCGCTGTCAGCAGGAGCCGGGGAAGGGTGCTACAGGCGACTGTGTTTGTTTTGACAGTGCCAACTTTCAAAAGAATCTGCTGAGTTAGTGGGAGGTCTCTGTGTGTTTGTGTGTCTAAACAAAATTGCTTAATTTGGGGATGTTTCCCCGCTGTGCATCTCTCGGGCAGTGGAGTGGGGAAGGTGCAGCCTGGACAGCAAGTCCTGCTGTTGTGCTGAGGATTTGATGGGCTGCAGCTCTCTCTGGTCTGGGGGACAAGAGACCTCTTGTCCAGGTCTTCGCATTACTCAGTGATATTGGAATAAATAGTGGGGAGATGATTTTCCTGTGTTATTGTACAAAGTGTACTGAAGGCTCCATTGTGATGTGACAGAGGTGACAAATATCCCAGTAGTGTGCTCGGCCAAAGCAGTGGGATTGGGATCGGGATCAGTCCCGGAGCGGGGAGCCAGCCCCAAGCACACCGAAGTGCTTCTGCCTGAGCTGAAGGATGTCGGTACAGACACATTCTCACATCTTGTCTTTCAAGTGTCTGTGACAGAAGGTGCCATAATTTATGACGTGGCACTGGAATCCCTGATTAATTGTCTTGCACTGCTGATGTGCAGCAGATGACGTGCAAAGTGTTTTCCCCAAGCATTTTCTGGAACGCGGCAGGCAGGGAGCGGGCTCTGAGGCTGGAGTTCCGAGCTGGGGCTGCCTGCTCACAGAAAGTGTGTTAAATCATCGCTTTAGTCCTCTCTCATCCCACTTAGGGGGCTTATCCCTCTCCTCTGGCTGCACAGGGAGATCAGAGTCCAAGCCCTGCTCCTTGGAATGGTGTCAGTTCCGTGCACAGAGCAAAAGCCTTCGGCAAAATCTCTGTGGCGCGGAGACCATTTACATCGAGTGAGCGAGGCTCTTTAGGCAGGTGCCAACCTGAAAGCTCCTTATTTCTGAGCCCCTTCAGGACTCAGACCTTGCAGGATACCAAATATAAGTAGATAAATGGCTTTTGCATATGTAAGTCCAGTGGCCCCTTTGCACAGGTGATAGAAACAGTTGGAAAAAATGGAGACTCTGCCCAAAATCTTTTGAAATAAAATCCAACGTTTTAATCAGTGAATTTTCTGCATTTCTCTGCATACTATTGTTTCTTTTTATTTTGCAGCATGCCTGCTCAATTCATGAGACATTTTTGTTTCATTTCCAAAATGTGGGATAGGAAGGGAACTCAGCTTTGGAGCTATAAGCCTTTTTTCTTACCCACCTAAAAAAAATCCCACCTGCTCTCTCTTTATATATTACCACCCTGCCTACAGCTGAGATAGGGATGTAGGGAGACAGAGAGTGTATCTGGGAGTGCGTTGCCCATGCTTATATTCCAAATGAACATGACGTTATCTTTGAATTTAAAACCACTTCTTTGAATAACTCCATTTTTTACACGCCACAGCAGCGCGCCACAGCTTATAACAAAAATCCATCTGCAGAGGGAACTGGAGTCGAGCCTGCGGGGACAGGAGCCGCCTGTTTATCAGTTTGTGCATACAGGGATGAACCCGGCAGTGGTCCTGCCCCAAAATAAACCACTGGCATTTGCTGCTCTGGATATTGTGGGCAGCTCCACATGTGAGGGGATGAAGGAGGGCAGCACTTCCAAAGGGAAGGGGTGTGAGGTGAGGGGTTCCCTGTGCCTTCTTCTGGAAGTTCTGTGCTGATGGAGCCTGTCTGGGTTCTGAGCTGGGCCTGCTCTCCCTCCTGCCGTGCCCACTGCTGAGCATCTGACAGTGTGGTGATCTGTGAGCTCCTTGGAGACAGCCATCCACGTGGAGCCCAGGACATCCGTCTTCTGCTCTCTCCTTTTGTGCAATGAAAGGATATTATTTTCAAAGTCACTCTCTACAACAGCCATTGCAGAGGGTGACTCTCAGCTCTTCTGCAAACAGAGCAGAGCTTTGCACCTGATTTAATATAAAACAAGGTTATGTCTTCAATTAAATTATTTAATCTCATTTTTTGAGGGAAAAGTCTGTTTTATGAGTTTAGTAACAAGGAGGCAAAAATTTGGAAGTTTTGATATTTTTCGGTCTTGAAATTGTTAATTTTCCTTATACTGCTCTTTTCCCTGCTCTGTGTTTATACTTCTCAGGAAAGGGTATGGCATTTATTTGTCTCTACAAGGGTTTGGGTACAGGATGTAGTCTTATTTATAAAATATTCTGTGCACTGCCAGCTGTAAGAATGAAGTGTAAGCCCCAAATATCTCTGTATTATTAATTTTGGCATTAGCATGGCATCTAATTTTTACAGCTGAAGATGGCTTCTCCTTTTTAATATTAGTCCTTCCCTTTTCACAAGGTGAGCTGCATTCCTGCTCCCTGAGGAAAATGGCCTGGAATTCATAAACCAGAGTTGAATGAAAAAAAATAAATTTAAAAGGGACAGAAAAATTAGGAAGTATGGCCAAATAAGCCTGGCATATGCACTGCCTTTTCCTTTCAGCCATGAATCAGAGTGTGGTCCTTCTTTCTAGAGGAGCTGACTGAGGCAGAAAGAAGATACTGGGATCCCATAATAAGCTGGAAGTTGAACAGGAATCCCATTAGCTCCTTTGTTTTAACGTTAAACTGCGTTGCCTTGACCCCAGCCCACAGGTAGTGTTCCCGTCCATGGCTATTGTCAGGCAGCTGTATGAATGTGTTCCCAAATTAAATAATGTGGCATTGTGCTGGATGACTAGCACTTACACACTAAATTATCACAGCTCTCCCTGACCTTGGCAGCATCATAGGGTTCATATTTTCAGAAAGATGAATTGTTCTCAGAAGAATTTCTTCAATGTTTTAAACACACACACTTTTCTTTAACCTTATGTACGCGCAGGTTTTACCTCCTTGTGCTGCTCTGATTTTAAAAACACCAGTCCCAAATGCAGAGCCAACTGAAGTCAATAAAAGGGCTCTTGCTGACTTCTGCTTTGGTACTTTATACTCAAATTAAACTCTAGGATTGGAGCCTAAAATGGGAGAAAAAGATGAAGTGTACAACTTTATGGAGTTCAAAAGAAAATCTTCTAGTTGTGGTTTCAAATCTTGGCCGTTCTTTTCTCGGGTCTAAGAGCAGCAGGGCAGGACACAGTGATTCTCTTTCAGGCTCATCATCCCCTGGCTAACTTGCACTGTTTGTGTAATGTTCTCCAGATTTGCTAGTGGTTGTAGTTCAGGTCAGGAATAAAGGACGTGTTTGCATATTTTCTAACATGAATATTAAAGCCACACTGCACTTGGGGGCAGTTACGGCTCCCCTCTGCTTTAGAATGTACAAAATGTTTTAATTTTAGTCTGTTCTGATGAATTACATTGTTCACACTCACAGTTGCTTTGGACTATGCCTCTATCATGTTCTGAGAGAAAATCAACTCCTTTAAACAAGTTATTAATTTAACATTAAAAACAAAGGAAAGGAGTGGAAAATACAGACTTGCAACCTTTTCTTGGAGATAGTTTCCCAGTGCAGTGTAACATAAACAGATTAACTGCAGTGTTTATTCAGTGTGAAAAAGCAGTTCCAAGAGCCCCAGGTGCTTGCCAAGTCCATAATTGTACCTCCTTAAATACTTTCATTACTTGGAACTACAATAAGAGAAGCACAGACACATGCTTTCTATTTTCTTGTCAACAAAACACCTCCAACAAATTAAACTCTATTTTGTCTAGAAATTCTCAGCAATATTTCCCCCCACCCCCTGTCTTGAAGAGGAAGGGGGATCCAGGGGCCCTTGTGGGTGCTGCTCCCCTCATGGCCTCCCCAGTGCCACCCAGGGACCCCTGGGCTGCAGGGTCTTCACAAGGACCCTCCTGCCACAGGGACCAGGGCAGGTTATAAAATTCCAGCCAGTGGCTGCAGTATTGAACTCAGAACCTTGTGCTTGTCAGGAACACGATTTCTTCTGGAGTTGGGTAGGTTTTATCCTGATGGTTTTCTGTAACAGCTTTCTCCCGTGGCTGATGACATCACAGCTTTTTAAAATGTGGATTCTCTGGGCAATGTTTGACCTGTGAGGATATTGGGCATTGTTAAATGTCCACATGCATCTGCAGGTGAACCTTGCTGTAATCTCATTCTTCTGCCCCATCCCAGGAAGGTTTTAAGGAATGCCTCAGTCAAACAAAACCGTTCTGTTTCTGAGCTTCTCCCTCCTGAATGCCAACCATATGTAGGCAAACCCAGCTCTCCGGGGAAAGGCGTGTGGAGGGTGAGATTTCTGCTTCATACCAGGCAAAAAGAAAAAAAAACCAACAAAAAAAAAGTCAAGTTCTGCTTCTGAAATTGCATCTGAACACAAGTGTAACGAGAATTGCTCATCTCACAGTGAGAACACGCCCGTGCACTTACCCCAAATTTGGTCTTGAGAAAAGCAGCCTGAATATTTTACTTATTCTTCTCATATCTCTTTATGTGTCAAGTCTTGATTACATATCTAAAAAGAAGTTCCTATCTTTTTTAAGGGGGTAGTGATGTGCCTTGTGCTCTCTCTCCAAGTTTCACCTTGCACTAACCTGAGGTGATGAAAGCACTGCTTTCCCGGAGCTCAGTGGCGGGTGAAGGGTTGTAGCCATCCCATGAACCTGAGGAGATTCAGTCATTGTAAAATGCTGAACAATGAGCATCTGAAGTCTTAAAATCTCCCTTCTGTCTGAAGGGGGGAAGCTTTTCTCATGGTGCAGAAGTAGGATGGCCAAGACAGAGATTCCCAGAACCTGTTTGGAAGGAGACATTTCCCTTCCCCGGTGCCCATGGAGCCTGGCAGTGATCTGGGAATACAAAGTGTGACAAGACACTTGCTGATTTTATTTCCCTAAATCCAACAGCCCTTTTTAAAGGCAGAAGAATGTCTGCATTTCCACCTCACTTTAATAGTTTGCCTGTAGATCCCATCCCTTCCTATCACAAAGAAATCATTGTGTCCTGCTGTGTAATTAATACACATGTACGGTGTGGCAAACATTTTCCTGTAGACTGCTTATTTTGCCTGTAAATTACAGGAAATCCTATACAATACACCTGGGAGCCCTGCAGCTTGAAATTAGAATACAAACCATCCCCACCTCCTCTTGCTTGGCCAGCTTACCAGTCAAATTTTGAAACTTTTTTTCTTTGGATGTATAATAAATTCTGATAGTGATAGACTTGCTCACTTCTATTCATCTTTAAATTAAAGCAGGTTTTAATTCTGAAATGAAACCAATTTATGGCTCACAGTTACTACAAAGGGATGAAACTGCATGGAGGTTTCCAATTGAGGATTTTGTTCTGTCACACATGCAACATACAAATTTGTAACAAAATTCCCACAGTTTAAGGTATATTGGCAGTAAAATCGATGGCCAAGGCTCAGTTCTGTGTGATGTCACATCTATATGAGCCCTGAGATCACATTAAAACAGCAACAGCTGTTACCTGTTGGAGACACAGAGACTTTTTGAAGGGAAGCTCTGTATTTTCCCTTTCTCTGTGAATCCCAATGACAAAAGAACTCTCCAGAAAATGGTGATGCCAACTGCCACTAAGACCACCAGTCCTCATTAGCTTGATGCAGGCTAATTACAGTGCATTACTTTCATTCCATGCACTTTTGGGGTGTGTGGCTGCAGAAAGCAGTGCAGCCTCTGGAAGGTTTGTGCTGTCCATTCTGGAAAATGCTCAGCTTTGCCTCTTGCTGTCCAGTGACTGCTCCAGCTCAGGAAGGGCACAGCAGTTTAGGGCAAAGGTGGTTCGTGGCTCTGCACTGTGGTGAAAGCTGCTCCCCCAGAGCTCTCTGCCACACAAAATCACATTCCCACAAGCAAGAGAGACATTCAGCCTCTTTGGAGCTCTTGCCTGGCTCTGACTCCTTCCCTCTTAGACTGGGAATGGCAATTGCATCTGTTTATCAGCAAGCATCAGAGACCAGCAAACTCCCAGCTCTAAGATCTGTTCAGAACAGGAGGCCACCAAATCCTGATCTCCATTTCAGCAGGGTAAATCTACTCAAAGTCAGGGCTCACACCAAATAGCTGCCTTGCAGTTTGACAACACAGTTCAGAAGCCATGCTCTTCTGAAAGTGCAGTTCCATCCAAACCTCCTTCTGAAAGAGAAGGTTTGGATGCAGCTTCCCTGGGGGAGCAGTCCCAGCAGGAATTCCTTCTAGGTATCACTGATTGAGGAAGCAGGGAGTAGAGGAAAAATAAAGTCTTGCTGGGTGAACCCAACTGTGCATTTTTAAAAGGTACTCTTCTGGTCCTGGGCGCTTCAGCAAGGTGTTATTCACAGGATTTGAATAGGAGTGTCTAAACACACAGAAAATGGGCTGAGCAGGAAAATCTGCTCAGGCCTAGACCTCATCAATGTCTTGGAAAATCAGGAACACCAAATGCATTTGCTTTGTAAAGCTTCTGATGCACTAGTAGCATTGGAAACTGTTACTTCAAAGCCATGATGTCACTGTGGGGAAATATGATGTCAGGGCTGTAAAAGAAGGAAATAAAAACTTGCTAAAATTCCTTTTCACATTTGGAAGTTTCCATTGAACAGAAAATACTCTGTTCTCTTTCCTGCGACCTTCACCTTCTTTATAAGTACCCCTGCCAAGAGTGCTAAGGGTACACAGGAACCACCATTCCCCTTCTCCCAGTGGGAATATAGCTACCTTTTATTACTAGAACTAGTTCTTTCTTTAATGGTTTTGCAGTAAAAGTGAAAAAAAGAGTGTGAGAGAGAAGAAGAAAGTGGCCTTTTTAACTACTACAAGAGGTATTAAAGAGTCAGCCAACCTCTGGAATCACTTCTCATTTTCCATGAAGCTGGGTAAGGAGTGTTATGGAGTTTTTTTGGGTAAAGTTTATTGGAACTTCACAGTAGGACTACAAAAATGTGGATACTCTGATTGTTTTTGTTTAATAAGACTCAAGACTCCTGGCTCTACCTGACTTTAAAGTCTTATTGCCCCTTAAATTTTCTCCAGGGTTTTGAGTCTATGGTTTGAAACAATCATTCACATGAAGATCATTTTGCCTCATGCTG
The DNA here is from genome assembly GCF_028018845.1 of Melospiza georgiana. NCBI lineage: Eukaryota > Metazoa > Chordata > Aves > Passeriformes > Passerellidae > Melospiza > Melospiza georgiana. The sequence goes on along the minus strand of NC_080432.1, from coordinate 13,936,230 downwards.
CAGGGTGCTTGTACCTTTTGGATGTGAAACTCTGCAGGGTTTTGTGGTGATACCTCAGGTGACTGAAATGCCCTCTTCATAGATCACTTGTCCAAAGGCCTGGGAAATGAAAAGAAAGTTTGCATCAATACCAGCAGTGATAGATCTGGACTGTGACTGTGCCTCTGTGGGTTTGCTTTGGGTGGGGAGGTGCAAAAGGGTAAATTGTGGTTTGGCTTTCAACTGCTTCCTCCTCTCCTGGTAATGATGGAGTCACTAGCTCTGAATTTTTGGCCTCTTTCCATCCTTTAACATGACAATGGCTCTCAGCTCTCACCAGGAGTGAGCAAACCAATTAGGAACAGATGAAATGACACAAGCTCCCCTTAGGCTTAAACCCAGCCTGCTCTAAGGAGTTTAAGTTTGTGGAAACTCAATCTTTTCCCTTCTTCCCTGTCCATGGTTTTTTCCTTTCTGTCTATCTCTCTATTATGAGGTTCTGCCACTGGAGCAGGGATATTTAAACCAGTAAGAAACAGACAAGCCATGTTTTGTGTGTCTGAGAGTCCCAAATAAATACTGGTATTTCCTGAGCTCATCTGAACCAATCTCAAACCCTTTTGGTCCAGTTCTTTGCTAATTATGTTCCCTTGCTAATGCAGAAAATGGAAGAATGTTAATTCCTTGGTGACTCCATCCTTGCTGTCTGTGGAGCAGTTTCTTTGGGCAGTCATTCCACCCTCTCTGGAGCCTCTTGGATTTTGTCAGTGATGAAAGCTGACTTCTCCTACATTGTTGTTCTTCCCAACTGGATATTCCTCCATAGTTCCACACTCCATACCTGTCTCAAATTGCTGGTGAGGACACATCCTTGTTACCCTGCCCAAAATTTCACTGGGTGTTGAATCCAGTCCTGATTTAGGGCTGCCAGTAAAAAAGGAACATTCTGGGTTGTGTTTATTCAAGGAAGAGAAATTATCAATTAATGACAGGAAAACCTGAGACGAAGTGTTTCTTTGGGAGTGGTTCAGTGTTTGGCAAATCTTGTTCTCACACATGGTTTTGGGGCAATATTTTAGACAGAGACTCTTTGATGATGCTGGCTGTCAGATTATAAGGACAAGGAAAGCAAATATTTTTTCTATGTGTTACTGGTTAGATTATCATGTTTAAAGTAATCCTTTTATCATCTGGCTGTTTTTCTAACCAGACTAGAATTGCCAGAGGCTCAGCAAACTTGGTAGCTCATGTGGTGGGTGAAAGAATCATGATAGGAGTGGATATTCCCCACCTCGCACAACTCTAATTAAGAGTAATTCTCAGTAATGGACTTTGGCTGCAGGCTAAATAAATACCGCTCCTGAATATTTTTCTTAAATCATGCAGGATTGTGTTAATTGAAACTCTCACATCTTCTAGTTTGATCCCAGCTCCATGTTCTCCAATTTCTGTCTGTGTTGCTGAAGTGCATCTACTACCAGCAGTGTAATTAAAGGCACGGCTCTGTCACCTTTCACATCTTTGTTACAGGGGTCAGCCTGGCCCCAAAATGCTGTCCTTGAGCTGGAACATGGTGTACAGAGCTGCTGCAAAAATAAGATTTTGGTTGTACCAATTGGATATACCTCAGCAGGTGTCCCTGTAACTGCTTCAGGACTACAGGCAGAGAATGGGAAGGGGATGAGTTAATATTTAAATTACTCTGCAGCTTTCAGAGGGCTGAATTTGTAGGCCTTTGGATTTTCCCCAGGCAAGCTTCTTTTTTGGTTTTGTTTGTTTGTTTGCTTTTTTCTCAAGAAAGAGGAAGAGGTAGAATGACTGAAACCTGGTTTTGATTGAATGACTTTAAGCTGAGAGGAGAAGGACAGGGCAGAGCTTTGCATAGCTTTGTTGGCACCTCTAAAACAGCTGTTTGTCCCTCCTTCCTCTCTGGGATTAATTCTCATGTCACTGTGCTGCTGCTGAGCACCTGTGAAGGACCCCTACAGAACCCACAAGTGTTCCCAGGGTGCAGGGAAACAGGGAGAGGAGCACAGGGATGGGATGGGGCTGGAGGAGGCCACAAAGGAAAGGCAGCAAGATCAGCCTCTGCCTTGCAAAGTTCACTGAGTGCACATGTACACAAGTGGTGGTTTGGGGAGCAGAGTGGCAAAATGGAAGGGAAGAATGACTTGTCTGGCCAAGCAGGAGAGCACAAATCCACCAGGAAATAAGCAACATTCTCAGGTTTCTGGTGGTCATTGCCAACCGTGGAGGGAGAGGAAAAGAAATAAAGGATCTTAAGTATGCTTAGCACAGGATTTGTATGAAAAAAAAGATTAGGGTCAGGTTTTCAAAGGTGTAGGAAATGCCTTCCCTGCCTCACTTCTCTGCTCAAAGCATGGGGAATGTTGGCCACACCAGGGCAGCACTGTCTGCCATCTCAGTGTCCATAAAAATTCTGGACAAATTCTCCTTACACCATAACTGCAAAAACTTCCTTGTTTTAGTGAGTTCAAGTCAAGCATTGACTGGTATTTGAGTAGAAGGTGGGCTGATTTTTTATTATTATTATTTTTAATACAGTTTAATTATACTGAAGTTATATTGGGGATTCAGTAACCACTGGCTGGAAAATTAACTGAATTATGAAAGCTGAAGTGTTGCTACCAGCATCAGTTAATGACAAGGTCACCACCACTGTCATATTCAAAAGAAATGTTACACTTGAATGAGACTGAGATGGCTGCACTGTCCCATGGTTCCAGGTAGAGAAAATGAAACAAGGGCTCCTTGGGTACTGTTTTATCCCATGTTTGAATCTAATGCATTCTTTTTTCAGCTCATTTTGGTTCTGCTGTGTTCCCTCAACATATGGAGTCCCTAGATATTAAGCTGTAACATGGAAACTTTGGGGGCTGGGAATTGCAGATCATGAATAGATTGAAAAGTCCCACTGAATACTCCCCTGGGTTGTTTGTGTAAAGATTAATTTTTGTTGTTTCTGCCTTTAACAAAAATCAAGGAAGGCTACAATTATTTTTGTCTTCCAGGCTATAATAGGGATCAGACTTTTAGCATGCCCTGTACACCAGCACACGAGCACAGAGATGCATCTCAGGAACTGACTCAGAAAGGTGGTGTTAATTGAAAAGGGGAAGTGTAAGAGATCTTGTTGGAGATACGGGGAAAATTAACTGTTAAGTTCTTGATGTTTGCACACTATTTAATTCAAAGCCCTGATTTTATAATTTAGTGTAAATCAAACCAGGAGATAATGATATTGCACTTGACCTTGTGCTGCTGAAGTCAGGAGAGCAGGATTAGTCCTGGCATTGTTCAGCTGGGGACAGAGTAACTGAGGGGGAATTTCTCAGAGCCTACTCTCTCATTGAGCCTGCTGTTTGATCCCTGCTGCAAGGCTGAAATACTGAATTTGTCTGGTGTGGATTTGATGAAATGGGCCAGTAGCAAGTTGAGGAAAGGAAGACCTTTTCTGGGACCAAAGCCATGGTCTGACCCAAAAAGGCTCATGCCTTGTTGGGAGCAAACTGGAGCATTGACCCTGCTGGGTGGGTGTCTGAGAACTCCCTGAGCTGCCTCAGCACAAAAGGAACGAGCTGCTTTCCCTGGCTGTTTAAGGTACCAGCAGAGCAGGGGTAACAATCAACTGGAGAGCCCTAAAATGTGAATCCACATCAGGTCTTTGCAGAGCAACTGCATCTCTGTGTCATTACTCTGAAAGAGGTCACTGCACTCTGCTGCTCTTCCCCAGCTCCCATCACAAAGTCTGATTTCTTTGGAGCCCAATCCATCTGACAAGCTGTGTTAAACCTCCTGGTTCATCTCCCTCTCCAGCCCTTTGTGGGACACCAGCCGTCAGATAGACGTCACCAGAGCCATCCAAAGGGAATGCTGTGGCAGAGTTTCACCTCAGGTTTGGAAGAGGTCTAAGATTAGTGTAGACCCTGAAGAAGAAGCTGAGAAAATGGTCAGTGAGGATGAAAACCATAGCCAGGGCTAGGGAGAGAGATGAACAACAACTGGTGGGAAGGAGATGGCAAAATGATGAAAGAAAACCTTTGTGCCTTGTGTTTAGGCACAAAGGCTTAGGAAGAGTGTATTTGGATAGGGAAAAAAAGTCCAAGGCTTGGAGGAAAAATGGTTGGATTTATAAAGGTTGCTCTTTTTTATCTCTGGTGGTGGATGTTCAAGGCAACTTTGGCTGAAGGCTCCACTGGATCTCCACAATGTCCTGCTAAAACCATGGAGATTCTAACCCTAAAACTCTGCTTATTTGTGTATTCACCTGTCTCTTTCCCATCACAGTGCCAGGGCTAGAACAGAGTGGATGTGCTCAGACTTTTCCATGGTGTGATGTACTGGGAGCATCTCAGACACTCCTTCATCACCTGGCTGTGCTTATGCATTTACTGCCACCCTTTTCCATGTCTCCTGTATTTGCAGTGGGAAAGGAGGAGGTCAGGATAATCTTGTGCTGTAGAAAAAGAGCCAGACAATATAATGAAAGAGAATTTTGCCCTGATGATATTAATACTAGCATTAATTATTATCAATAACAACTAATTATTTAGCAAAAAAATCCTGTTAATGCTGAGTAGAAGAATTGCATTTGCTCGTCATTTAAAGTCTCGAGACACTGTTGTTAACTGTTTTTCAGTGCCTCTTGGAGGCAGGAACATTTCAGTCTGCAATGTTAGAAACACCCGTTTGCTTTTTCTAATCCTCACTAAACTATGGATCAGGGTGGGAGTGTTCCCTGTGAATTTGAGAGCCCCAGCATTCCAAAAGTACTGCCATTTCTTTCAACAGCCAAGTGCATTTAAAACTGTGCCTGTCCTTTCTGTTGCTACCCACATCCTCACCAGTCTTTGTGAGGAGCTGCAGTTCCAGCTTTATCTAGGTTTTCCCTGAGCTTTTGCAAGTAGGAGCTATGGCTGTAAGCTGAGAAGTGCTGGAAGCTGCCCCTTGTAGAATAACAAAGTGCATCTTCAAGTAAAGAATTTGGAAGATTTGGGCTCATAAATTGTTTTTATCTGAACTCTCCAGTCCACATAAGCCAATATTTTTTCATGTTCAGTTACTCTCCAGACAGGTATATGGTTGCAGTTCTCAGACTTATAAAGGAGGCTCAGTGCGCTGAAAGGGATAAAGCAGAGGGAAACAAATCCAAACCACGTGTAGGGAGATGTGTGTGTGCCTGTGTGCCTGGTGAGATATTTATTTGCCTCTGAACCTGTGTTTTTCACAGGGGAATTGAAATTTGGTCTAATCACCAGGAGAGATGTGGAGGGTGAGCTTGCCTTCAGCCCTAGAGCAGGATCTGCGTGCCCGGCAATTGCCCCATACATCTGAGAGCTTTCTCTGCTCAAAATCAGCTCTCCTCTTCCTAATAGCCAGGGAGCTGAAAATCATGATAAGAACCCTTGCAGTGCACAGTTTCTCTGGGCAGTCTCTCCATGGTTAATAAACGAGTTGGGCTTGATGGGAGCCGGAGCAGTGTTTTGGTTTCCAGGGGCCCAGCGCCGCATTCTTGCCGCCCCCTGGGCTCCCCTGGAACTGGCTGGGAGGTGTGGGTGAACAAGATCAGACCCCTCGTCTGCAGGCACTGAAGCCACATGCAGCCTCCAGTGACCTCCCTCGCTTCCCACAAACACAAAATTCATTGCTGGTTTAAGGGGAAAAAAAGTGAGCACTTGAGTTTCTTTTCAAAATAGAGAGAAACAATAGGGCACAGTGTAGTGAGTTCCAAGTCTTTTATCTTTCTACAGATTCAACCACAGTATTGATTCTTTATTGACCTAAACTGTCCTAAGCGTGGCTGTGGTTTTTTCTCATATAGTCTATGGGAGAGTTAAGGCAGCTACTACTTTAATATTGATTTTTGTGAAAAAGGTGCAGGAAAGGGGGCAATTTGTGTCTGCAGTTGCTCTTCACTATAAAAGATACCATTGTTAGGAGCTTATAGCATTATATCAAGGGTCTTAATCTGTAGCAATCTTTTTTTACAACTTAGAAATAGGCTTGGGCAAATGTGTTATTGGTGTTAATGATATTTTGAAGTGAAGAAAATTTGTCAGCCTTTCCAAGTAAAATGCTCAACTTAACCATTTGAGAACTTGACAGGTTTGTTACATCTGTTTGCAGGAATTATCTCTTTTGTTCCCCTGGAAGAATAAAAAAAAAAATGGAAGGAAAAAGAAAAAAGAATGTCTGTTTGAATAAACAGTGATAATAATGTTATCTGAATAAATCTTTAATAAATCGAAATTATTACTGCAGGCTTAAATAAGCAGTAAGTTTTGACAAGAAGGGCATTATCATCTAATTATACTTACTTTATGAAAGAGAGGGGCAAGGGCCAACCTGTGAGCCGTCGAAAGCACAGTAATAGAGTGATCCCCTCCGCAGACTAAAGAAGGAGCCATCAGACAACAATAAAACACAGGCAGTGCTCTGTAAATTGCAACTGAACCCCTGATTCACACAGATTCACCATCTTAATTGTTATGAAAACTAGCAGAGCGGGATGATAAGTGCATGGCAGAGCAGCCTCTGCTAAGTGGATGAGAGAATCCTGTGCCAGATATTTTATGGTATTCCTAAAGGTTTCTTTAATTATCAATTAGTCACTGCTGTACATTAGCTTCCTATTGGCTAAGTGCTCGGTGTGAGGGCCTGGATCAGCATTTGCAAACAGGTGTAAAGATATAACTGATACCTAAATTGCCTCCTTCCTGTGGGCACCTGGCTTGCTAAGAACACTTAAGGAATTCCAAGACAACACCTGCTAGCTGCTTTATTGGTGCATATCTCATGTATTTGGCTGTTAGCCGATCCACTGGCTGGAATTGTGGAGAGCTGTGCCCCCATTGGAACACACTGCTTTGGTCATGGAAGCCATGGAGAAAGCTGGATCTACTCAGGGGACTAAACTAAAAGTATTCTCATGTTACGTGTGAGTTGCTACACGTGGTATTCCTCTAATACCCACTATTTAACTTTATTTCTCACCAGGAATCAGTAAGAAAGTAATCTCCTGCTAATGTCCATAATATTTTTGAACAACCGATTTGTTTGGCAAACAAGGTTGACTTGTTCAAAACCTGCCCTGGCTCCCATTTATTTTACAGAAGACAAAAAAATTAGGTCATCCTAATCTGCCAGAATTAAGAAATTAGCATCACTCTTCCTTGTGTTGGGTAACGTGGATTTAGAAGCACCCTCTCCAAAAACCAAGTCTCTGGTGTGTATTTGGGTAGAGGGTTTTGGATATATACATATATATAATATTGTATTTTAAACCTGTTAATCGAGACCCTCTCCTGAATGTAGCTCTGTAGCATGTTTGTTCGTATGCACCTGACAACAATGAATTTCCCCCCATTAGGTTCTTGTCTCATTTGGCATTCTGGGTATTTGAGGGATGAACAATTGTCCCAAACCTGTTCACCTGTGGCACCTGTGTTGGGCAGGTACATCCTGAGCCCAGCTCTGAGCCTGGCTGGTTGTGAGGGATGGCCAGCACAAAGCCATGGCAGCAGGGAGGGGGACAGCCTCACCTACTCCCCATCCTTGCTGCGAGGTGTGTTGCTTCTCACTCTGTCCCACAGGACTCTCACAAGGCTAAAAATAAAGACAGCACTCACAGATGTGTGCTGGGGATGTGGCTGAATTTATTTCCCATTCCTTCCTCTTCCTCTTTTGCCTTCACACACGGGCTGGGCCAGCCTTTGGAGCACAAATGAGGATGGTTTGGTGAAAAGCATGAGCAGCAAGGTCCTTAGAAAAGAGATGCTGAGACATTTTCAGCTGAAGTAATTGGCAATGCCCTACAGTTATTGCACACCCAAGGTGTAAATTTGCCTAGGTGTTGTTGCTCTAATGCAGCCTTTCCTGCTTATTTTATCATTTTCTGTATCATTCCCTAACAAGTGCCAGCTCTGTAACTGATATAACTTCAGGTCTTTTTTTCACTTGTGCCAGCGAGCTGAACAAGTGGGATGAGGTTACAGTAAACAAAAGGGAAATTACTAGAGCTAGAGGTTTTAAGCGTCCACAAAGCCCAAGAGCAACAGAGAATCTGAGACACGAGAAGCTCTCCATGAGGAGAATGCTCGGAGTTATGTCCCTCCTCATCATAAAACGTACAGACAAAAATGACTCACGATGTGAGTCAGAGAGAGGAGGTTTTATTTACACCACAGTACTTGGAAATAACATTTCCACTGATTCTATTCTGTTCAGCAATTGTGGGTATAAGCAAAAGGCTGTTAACACTTCTGTATGAATCAAATTTTTAAAAATCACTCCGCCCTTCAATCAGAACTGTTTTCTCACTTATGTGAATTAACCTACCGAACTGGCTCATGAAATAATCTGTTTCAGTATCTATTACTGAATATGTCTTGGCCTGGATCCATAAAAGCATTTAGGAGCCTGAGTTGCAATGAAATCACTGAACAGAGGGGGGGAAAAAAGTGTGTTATTCCTGGTTACTACAAGGAACTGTAGCATATTGCTCTTTTCTCTGGGCACACTGCAGGCTCTGACTCCCCAGCCAGGCTTTGTGTCTCCAGGCTGCTGAAGGGAGGCAGCTGCCCAGCACTCCTGAAATGAGGTTCTTGGAGGTCCTTGGATCATGGACCTTCCAAGATGACATTCCGTGGTTCCACGTGTGCTGTGCCAGGGCTGCAAAGTGGTAGAAGGGAATTGCCATAGGATGTGTCTGTAGATAGCATGGGACAGAACTGTATAAAATAACTGTACAAAATAACTGTACAAAATACACCTGTTTGCTTTGGGAGGGGAATGGAACTGAAATATATTCATTTTCTACAATATAGATAGATTTCTAGTAGAAATAAACCATTTTGCGGATTTTTTTTTTCATCTAGTGAAACATCTGCGCCGCTGAATAATATTTTGGTAGACATTTGATTGCCATCCTCATCAGCCTTTGTTTTTCTCAACAAAATGCACACTTTGGGGTAAACATTTAGGGTGTGATAAGAGGCCAGGTGTGAGGAATGGGTGGGAAGGTGTGATGTCTCCAAACAGAACCCAGCCTACAACACAGTCCAGGAAAAGGCCAAGGTGAATAAGTCACACTGAAACTGTCACAGCCCCCCACAATCCTCACGTGTGGGTTTACACAAACCAGCAGAGCCAAGCTAACCTTAATTGTGTCTTGTTTAACTTGGCTACAAATGGCTCACCCTTTCTGTAACTTGGCTCCAGTTGTAGATATCTCACCTTTCTATTACTGACCCCTCTTGTCTAAATTGTTGTTTTAATACATATTAAATGGTTTTGATCTGCTTTAATTTCCTAGGACTTTTTACAGCAGAAAGTATTAGAGAAGATATTTCTGCTGATAGAAAGACGTATTTTAATAGAAAATGTCTTAGATTTTCAATGGCCAGACAGGTCAGTGGTTTTTAAAACCTGGTTCTTTTTGTGGGAAGTAGTACCAGAAAAACTCTATAATGTGATGTGCTGGTTTTTCTGTACATTCATTGCAGAGGGAACAGGAATGCAACTTTGGTGCAATTCTTAAATAATAAAGATATTTAAACTGCAATAACCAGTCAATAATTCTTCTAATTTCCCTTTTAGCATCATATTTCTTAATAGTGGCTTTAACATGTCAACAGTTTGTTACCATGGTCCTGTGAAATTCTGAGGAGATGAAGTGTTTCCCTGTTTGAAGGCTGCACATTAAAACTGTGCCCCATTTAATTGCCTTTTTGTTGGTTTTATCTGTACTGGAAGCCTGAGGGCTGCTGGTTAGCAGAAGGTTTTTGTCAGCTCTGCAGGCTGGGGAGCTCAAGGTGTGCTGCTCCCCATGGCAGCACTGGCACTCACAGCCCTGGGACTTGGCCCAGTTCTTGCAAAATTCAATTGAAGGGCTTCTGTCGACATGGGTGCATCGGCTCTTCCATGAGGAGAGGGAGGAGTAATTATTTTCTGCACGTGGGGTGTCTCCCCAGGAACTGACTCACTTTGTTTGTGTGGTTAAGTTTGCTCCTGAGTTTTCCTTCTAACTGTGATTCTGTCTCGTGCTTTAAAACCCCCAGAAATGGCAGGCTGGACTAAAGGGAGCCAATCTGTCTTTAATCCGGTGAGATACAGGTTAGGTGGTCTTGGAACTGTTCCCACTAAAGCAGGGGACAGCATTACAAGATCTACTACCATTTGTACTAATTAGCAACTTTGCTGACAGCCTCTGGTGAGTAACTCATTACTGTCTATTTGTGAGCTTGGCTTATAAATCCCCGAGCAGCCAGACTGTGGGCACTGTTGTAGCACAATATTGTTGTGGTATAAGACCTTTTTCTCGAGCCTTAGCAAGTCTCTCCAAGCAGAGTGCTTCAAGTAGAAGTAGGTCAGTGGCATGGAGACACAGCCCCCCAAGTAAGGAGGACTTCCAATATTTCTCCCCCCCACCCCCCTTTTTAGGTCCTGAAGTAGGGATGAATAAAATCTGTTCGTTCTGGCACTGCTCTTGCTGATGCTGCTTGTTTCTCGGCGCATTTTAAATTTTCTCTGATTCGACCTTCACCCTTGCTTGTAGGCATGATATCACATATTTTAACATGGTTTTTCCCCTCCCCTCCCTATCTGCGTTAGTCAGGCCCTTCGGAATTTTGAAGTACTTCTGCCACAATTCAACAAGAACGTTCTTTTTCAATTTCTGTAGGTAGATTCTGCTATTCAGTGGTTTCCCCCCATCCTTTATCATGGGCTAGGTCTTTTCCATATGGTAATGAATCATTCCCCCAGGAGGAGTATCATTTGCTCAATTCAATGGACTCCTTACAATGCAGATACATGCATTTCTTTCACCTATCATTTTGATTTTAGTTTTCCTGCAGTTTATTGGCTTCAATCCGTATTTTCTTTGTGATCTGTTCTCTTCCCAGCTCTGGTACATATCTCCCACTCCATTGCAGTGTGTGCTGCCCTGATGGCACCACCTGCACTTTCTGCCTCACTCTGGAGCTGTTATCTACATATTTAATTCAGTCATTTCCACCATTCCCTCTCATGATTCCATTCTGTATCTGTCCTGACCCTCTAATCTGGTTTGGGTTGGGTTTTCTTCAACTTGCCTGTTGAGAAATAAACATGTTGACAATATTCTGTGCTGTGAAACTATTGCAGTGTGTTAAATAGAATAAAGAGGACGAGAATGAACAAACAAACATCTCTTAAGTGTGGGCTTGGGTGACACTGCAGGAACAGAAAGGAATTGTAGTTCTACAGGGCAGATTTTGCCTTTTATTTATGCAGTGATTGGATGAAAGAGATGTGCCAGAATCAAAGTGAGGTGGGGATTTTTATTGTTTCCATCATTTGTCTTGTTTAAATCAGCTTTTGCACAAGAGCTAAGATGGGCTCAGGGCAGAGGCAGTTGATTGCAAGCCAAGCATCGTATGGTCCATCCTTTATTTCTGCCTCATTGCAAGACTGTGAACTGGAATGTTCCTTAGCTGTGGTACCTCTGGTTTCCAGAACAAGCTGTGTGCTTTTACCTGCTTTATTCTCTTTGGAGAGATGGATCCAACATCATTGCAGCATCATCCTCGCCCCTGGCTTTTGTAGGGGCAGGTTTTGGAGCATTTGTCAAAGACTTGTAAATTACTTAAGAGCTCTATGGATGAAAGGAAAATTACAATTAAAACCCCCCAGTTTTGGTACCTTACAAATATCTCAAGACTGGCACCGGATTCTTGAAAATGACAAATGATGGAGATTTTACATCAGGTTGTCCCTGTGGGTTTGGCTGGATGGGTTTCTAATGAGCAGGTCTTTTATTTCTGTGCTATTCTGTATCTCCCTGCCACAATTACTCATGAGTGAGTCCTAGAGCCAAATCCTGCCCTGAGATGCATGTTTGCTTCTCCCATTGGCCTTCATGAAAGCTGCAGGCGTTTTTCCTGAACCATCATTTGGCCTCCAGTTGTCCTGTGGTCATATTTGTCTGTCCAAAATGACTGTGGCTCTCCATTTATAATCTTGTAATTTGTAATCTTTATTGAGATACTGCTGCGGTTTTTCTTTCATTACTGGCATCTTATTGTAATATTGATTTTTTGTTAAATGGAACTGCATTGGTAATTTTGGCTGGCAGCTTCTTGGTTTTGCTTTCTTTTGTACACTTTTTGAGGGTGGGAAAGTATTCCCTGCACTACATTGAAGCTGATTTCTTTGATCTGACTCTCGCATCTTATCTGTCTAAACAAATTTAATTTTTGCCTAATCTGTCTATGCAGTTCCCAGTCACTCTGGTATCCAGGCACTAAATTACAGCCATCTTCTGAGTGTTTTCTTCTCAGAACGATGCAAACTTCCTTCTGGGGTGACCCAGTCATTGTCATGCTTCTGTAAACAATCTCTTTTCTACCTATTGATTTCGGTCTAACATCAGTGACCACCCACTGTTCGGGATTGGGAGGGAAAATAATTGTTCCACAGACATCCCCAAGCGTGCAGACACAAAGCCACACACCTGCTCTCAGAGTGGACACCTCTTCCTGCACAGCAATTCTCCTGGAGCCTGTCACAGAGGGGCTTCTGTGAACCAGGGCGCTCATTTGGGCATCTGGAGGGGATTTAAGGATCTGGACATTTAAAACTGCCCAAAATGTAAACCCTAAAATGTTTGCATACATTTAGCAAGTAGCTGCAGCCACCTCAGTGATTGTCACTTGCTGTGACAAACAGGAGGTAAATTATTGTTGTTCACAAGGCCAAGTCCAGCCCATGTTTCTGAAGAAGCAGCACCCAGGTTTTTTAGTCAGAAGAAGAGGATGAAGCCCTCTCAAAGCTGGTGGTGCCCCTGTATTGGCAGTGCCCAGGAATGCTCTGGAACACGAAGGCTGTGCCTCCATGTGTGCCAGGTGTTTTTGTGGAAAGCACCAAGCCACCATTGCTGGTATTTGGCTAAGGAAGTGATTCACACACCACAGATTTATTGTCAGTTTTGTTACGCTTAAGGCAGGCAGTAATTTCAGTTTTCACTGCCATTAGCTAATAATAGTAATTAATTAGTAAATCGTGCCGTTGGGATCTCAGGGTGAACTAACAGGGAAAATGTAAATTAAGGAAAAAAAGGCCACTAATGTTTCTGAGTTCCCCACCACAACTGAGGGTTTGTGTCTATCCCAGCCCTCCAAACTGAATTTCTGAAGAGCAACTTACATTGCCCACAGCACTGTCTGGGAAGTATTGGAAGCAAAATGAGGAGGTGCATCAGACAGGAGGTGTTTTGTTGTTTGGGTTTTTTTCCCTATTTTGCTAACTTCCCAGTGAGGAAGTTTTGGATACAGCACTAAGAAATAAGAAAACCCTAAGATAAATCCAGGGTTTTCAATTCAAGGTCATTTTGAACCCTTTATCTGTCTGCAGAAGAAAGTGGGGGAGAAAAGAATTAAAAAATGTGAATTAGCCTGAGTCATTTTCACTATGAATTGTTTGCAGCTGTCAGAATCAGATCTACATAGTTCACTATAGCTCAATTTCCTTTCTGAGTTAATAACACATTGAACAAACATACTACACCAGACTCCTTCTTTTCTTTCAAATAACCTCACAGTGGATCTGCATTCTGAGTAAGAAGAAGTCTCTATTAGCTTAGGCTATTTATAGAACATCAAAGATAGTTAAAAATTAATCGATTACCATCAAATAACAGACACTACAGCTCAGTGTATGAAATGCCTTCCTCCAGTGGATAAATTAATGGGGAGAGGAGAAAAGGATGATTTAGGGACTGGACAGAGGCACGTGGGCATTCCCCAGTGCAGCTCCTCAGAGGCTTTAGGGCTGGCCCTGGATCTGATGGGGTGGGTGGGGAACAGAGTGTGCTTGGAAGGGAGGAAATAAAGGGTGCAGGTGTCCAGCTGCAGCTGGGAGGCCTTTGGAAGGACCAACTCCTGGAGTCCAGAGCCTGCTGCTGAATTGTTCCTGTCCAGAGGTGGCCCAGGTGGAAATAACTCTTTCTGTTCTCCATTTCATGCTCTTTTCTTTCCACTGAAATGGTTAAAAGCGATGGTGGGGAAGTGGCACTACCTGTGTGTGGAAGGTAAAAAACTTGGGTTTGCAAAATATTAAGGTTCTTCTCTGCTAATCTTATTTGGATTAGTCAAATGCTGCACTGGCCTTTATACTCCTTGACTATAACCATGCTGTGAAGGGAAATAAAATGTTTTATCAGACCAATAACAATTGTGGAAGGGGAAAGAAGAGCTTTGGGAAAAAGAAGTTGTTCTTTGGGTTTGAAAGAAAGCAAAAGTGGGACTTGGTTCCACTTAGTTCCCAAGTCAGAGAAAGCCCAGGATGCCTTTGATGATGTGCTGATGTGTCTGCACAGCTCAGGTGAAGTCTAGATTAGACATGGACTCATTTGTGGGATTTTTGGGTCTGTCTAAGTCTGGGATAGTTTTTTATCACACCTCTGCTAAAAGTGGCTAATGGATATGCAGGACCTCCTGGTTTAGAGACACCTTAGGGGAGAGAAAGGCATTGATTAATTAAACACCAGTTTCTAGGAGAGGATGGTGAGTTTAACATCTGCCCCTGTTGATTGCTGACAGACTGTAACACACAGCTTACAATGCAGGGGAAGCCTTTATTTCCTCTTTTCTTGCCAAATATGCACATTTCCTAGCAGAGGTGACATTTTTGTATGTCAAAACAAAGGTAGAACAGCAGAGCCTTTGAAACATCAAACTCAGATGGAAAATGAGGATTTGGCATGGCTTAATTTGGGCTTTATTAATGCCTTTGGGGGAGAGGGATGCAAGAAAGATTAGGCAGATCAGAGCTTTAAAAGTCATAGATCATGCATTTAATAGCTCTAATTCTTAAATACTTGAAGGGTTTCATAAAACCATTCTCCTCAAGTGCAAACTCCCTCCCACTCTTCACTGTTGCATCTGGATCTCCCAAGTTCTTAAAACTGAAAATCTCAGTCCCTTCCATCCAGCAGTGATCCTGCACCAAGGGGATGTTTGGAGCCTTTGGAGGATCCCACAAGGAGATCATGTGCACCACAAATTCTTTCAGCTGAGGTGCAGATTCCATTATTTTTGTTACTCACCAAATGAGATTTAAAGCTGAAAAAAACCCCTTTTTCCATTCAGCTACATTTTCTGAAGTGCAACAGACTTAGAAAGACTGGATTTAAATGAAGTTAATATTAGATTTAAAAAAAAAATCAATTCTGGTGTTATAAGAAATTGATGGCTAGATTTCAAGGTGAATTTTGTCTAAAACTGAAATATTGACTGAGGTGATATTAATATTTTGTACTGGTTGTGTTTTTCCCTGCACTGGATTTTGTCCTTTCCAAAATCTTAAAATAATTTGCCCAGCATTTATTTTACATATTCTAGGGCTATTTTTAAGCCAGCAGCACAAAGCAGCTTTAATTGTATTTATTACATACTGAAGGAGTTTTCTGTAATAAAATCAATATCATAGGATAAATACTCTGAGCTAAGAATAGTAAGCTAGTGGTAATTTTACCCATAGTCATTGCTTTTGACAGTCACAGGAGCTCTGGGAGAGGCTTTTCTACCCCAGCTCTTCATCTGCACCAGCCAGCACAGGCCAGTGCCCTCAGGTGTGGCTCTGGGGCCACCTGCTTCCCAAAGTTGTCTGGTTTATAAAACAGGGAGATAGTTTCAGTCTTTTATGTAATTTTTATATAGTTCTGGAGTGAGGGAGTGTTGTGTTTGGGCACTGAGGCTCTGTCAGGGTCACAGGGAGCCAGGAGCTTTGTCCTGCTGGTGTTGGGACAGTGGGGCAGTGTCCCCAGCCTGGTCTCAGGGACAGAGGAAGCCACCTCTGACTGTCTATAATGTATGGAAAAGGCAATTCCAATAACTCATTTTACAACCAAGTGATCATTTATCCTACTAGCAAAATCTGTTCAACTCTGGTTGTATAGGTTAGACAGTAATAAAAGTTCAAGTATCCATAAAATTGCCATTGAACTGTAAATTAATGTGAGGTAAAGTTGTTGCCCAAGGGAATAACTGAGCTCCAGAAAGTTGTGTCCTAAATTAATTAATGCTGAGTTCAGCTCTGCCTAGGAAAAGAATGGGGCTTTGCTGGCCTTTGGTTGTTGAGCTCAGATTTTTGTCTTCAAGCAGAAATTGCTGTTGTCATCTTTGCTCATGTAAACAGGATTGTGAAAATCAGAAAAAAACACCAGGAAAAATTAGGAATTATATGACCTATTTATTTTTATTTTTTTAAATTGTTTTTTTTAAATTTATTGTTATATCTGTTGGAATGGGTAGGGACAATTGATGTCCACACATTGTACTGGTCAAGTTTCCTTCTTGATTAAGCACAGGTGGATATTTGCACTTCATGGGTGCTGCTCATCATGACTTGGCTGTCATCTTAAAACTTTTGGTTTGCATTTTTTCTTCGTTTCTTCTTCATTGAAAAAAAGAGCAAAAAACCCCAAATCCGGTGGTACTTATTTTAATAGGTCAGTTTTTGTTATTATGGATGAGGATTGATAAAAATTAATGTACTCAGTCCCATTGCCTTGGGAATCAGTTGCTTTTTTAAGAAGTTGGGTAAAGAAGCAGTTGGGGTGTCCAGAGCTACACAAAACATCACTGATGAATTTGTGCCATTCCCACAAGGGAGGAATCTCAAACTTTCCTGACTTCCTTTTTTCCTTTTTCTTTCCTTTTTACCGTAACTTTTTAGTTTTTCCCCTCATCCTTCTAGTTTTCTTTCTGTTCAGTCTCTATTTATTTCCTTTGCTTCACAGATTGTCTCTCTGCTTGGTTTTCTTTTCCCCGGCACTTACTATATTCTGTGTGTTTTTGCAGCTCTAATGCTGGCTTGTCTGCCAAAGAATAAACTCCTATTTATGGCAAATATATGCAGCTCTATGCACTGCTAAAACATCCTCAGACTGTTTGCTCACAGCCGTCCTGCAGAGACAGCACGACGCTGTGAGCACACGAACTGAGCAGCTCCTGCCACCTCCACCAAAACCAGAGCCAAATCCACCTCAGAACACCTGCCCTCAATGCACAGAGCCCTCTCCTCCTCTGACACAGCACAGCCTGGCTTTAGCTGGGAGAATTCCACAGGTTAGACCTGCAGGTGTGACTGCCCTGCCCTTCCTGCCCAGCAAGAGATAACAGTGAGTTCTGCCCTCCAGTGGGAATTCCTCAACTGGCCCCCTGTCAGGTCAAGTGATACTTTTAGAGTGCCCTAGATCTGAAGTTCTGAGCACTTGGTGTTAAAAGCTGATTTTTGGGACATCATGAAATGTGTCTTGGTGTGGTTTCATCTTGTGCCTCTCAATTAGAATCCCAAAGCAGCTTCACTCCAGCTCCAATCCTTTTTAAACTAGGTTTTCAGCCCTGGTTTTGCCAAGGAACAGTAAATAAAGGGGGAGAATTTCAAAGGCACAAGGGATCGTTCTGTCACTGGAAGCCGACAGAAGTTGTGTGCCTAATTCCCATTTGTGCCTTTGAAAACACACATGGCCCTGCTCTGCCCATGCCTTTAAATCTCATGTGCACACAAACACCAGTCCCACATTCCTGTTCAACCTTCCACAGGCATTTTCACTTCCTTGCAGTGTCACAAACTTTCCGTGGTAGCTGAAATATGTCAGGGATGTTTTTGGCAAATTGCTGAGACCAAGTTCTTCAGCTCCCACTCTGCACTTCTGGGGTGATCAGATCATGATGTTAGAGTCGCAAAAGAGCTTATTAGCAGCTGGTGCAGACACTTTCTGTGTGCTCTAAAAACAACAAGGAGAACAACTCAGCTGGGAAGAGCATATGCAATAGCCCTTTAATCATTGCTTCAGCTCACCATGTCATCACGAGTAAGCTTTCTCATCAATGAGCCCAGGAATACAAAACCACAGAACTTCTGAAATTTTTCAAACACCTGCATCTTGTGAAATGAATTTATGCTACCAAATTAAAAACAAAACAACAACAACAAAAACCTGAACAAAAAAAAAAGAAGAGAGAGAAAAAATCTCTTGGATCAAAAGTGTCTCCATATCAGGAAATGAAGGACAGGAACAAAAATACCCTCCTCCTCCATCTCCTCCTCTTCTTTTCCCACCTCAGACTTGATGATAAGATTCTGTAATCTGACAACCCCCTGCAAAATGATAGCTGTGTGTTTACAAACGGGGCTCTTCCATGCAAGCCCATGATTTAAAATTTCTTCAGCAGCAGGCTGGCCAGGCTCTGCCTTGTCCCCGTTGCTCCCTGTGCCGCCCAGCTTTGTGTCCTGCTTTATCTGCCTGGAGCCTCCCGAGGGGCACAGAGGCAGCTGGGGGATGCCAGTGCCAGCTTTGGAGTGTGTTTATCCAGCAGTGGCAGGGAAGTGTCCCCGGTCACTGGGCTGGAGTGGTGCCCGCGGGCTTGGAGTGCGCTGCGGCTCAGCTGTCCCTGCTCGCCGCTTCCCTGCAGTCGCAGGGATGGATTTGCTTCCTTTCGCAATCAGTCAGACAATAAGGATGTTGCTAAATCCTTTATGGAGTCCAAAGGCAGGGCTGTTGGCTGATCCTTGTTTCCTGTGCACTTATGATTTGTGTGGCCACCAAGTTGCCCCTTGACTCCCCAAGTCCCGAGCCCCAGTCTCGGTGCCTGCAGTGGGGACCGGAGCTCGGCGTGGCCAGCAGATGTCTCCCAGGATATTGCTTTGCAGACACCGCTCTCCCAACTCCCTCTCTTTCCCGAGGCTCCCGAAACTGGGCTTGGTGGGTTTTGAGAAATGCTGTCTCCATTCTCTGCAAGTATTACAGCCCCAAAGACAGAGCTTTGTGATGCTGAGGGTTTTTTTAAGCTACAGCCTAAATTAAGGAAATGGTTTATAAAGATTAAAAAAAAAGGCAAGGGAAGGCAGCTCCTTTGTGCCTTCAGAACATTTCATGATTACTTACAGCCTTTGAGGAAAGGAAGCAATGTCAGTCATGGGGGCACACAGCATTTTAGATCACATCTGATTGGGAAAATCATTAACATTGCTGGAATTCTGCTTCATTTTCTGTGGGAGAATTGGAAAACGGCAAGAAGAAGGTTCTGTTTGCAGGTGCAGGCTGCGTTGACACGAGGCAAATCTGCAAATCAAGCTGTACCTGCAGGGCTGCATTGGCACATTTTTCCTTGGCTAGGCTTGGCCGAAGCGTGAGCTCCTCTCATTCACTGGCTGTGCATTATAGCCTGTATTTAGCAGCAGTGAGGATAAGAGGTTGCTCATGGCACTGAAGGAATTAGTTGTGGAGGTGGAAGGGGAGGCTGGAGCCCCCAGTCCCAGGGATGCTCACTCTGGAGCTCGGCATTTTGGCTGGGATGGGCTTTGAAGCCCAGCACAGGTCACAGGGAGAATGCTGGCACCGTTATCGTTCCGCAGGAGCTCTCCGTTGGCATCAGCCATGTCTTTGAGAATACAATAGTCCATCACCAATCCAATCATCTTTCTGTGACTGAGGGGTTTAGGCAATTATAAAAAAGTGGATGATTTCAATGTTCTATCCCTCTTGTGGAATTATGTTTGGAATTTATCCGGCGAGACAGGAGAAGGGATTTTGTTTGTTTTGTTTGATCATTTCTTATCACAGAACTTTGTTTGACTCAAACCACAATGATACAAGCATTCAAACACCTCCTTCAGATGTAGTATTGATTTATAAAACAGCAGTGCATAGCTGCTAAGCTTCACTGTTTCATACAGAAGGTCTTCAATTCCCAACAAATTACTGGCGTTTCTACCTATTTACAAATTAATGTTTCCTCTGAACCTTGTGCATTTCTTATTATTCCAGTCTGCTTTCTTCAGTTTCTGCTTAGAAACCTCGTGTGAGTGTGCATTATGCACTGATAGGGCAGCTTTAGAGCATCAGTTAAATTGGAGTTAAATAAAAAAAAATCTAGATCAACGTTTCTCCTTAGGCAAGTTATGCACTGAGTGAAATTAAACCACTATATGTACTTGTAGATTGAAGAATCAGAGGTGGAGGATGGGTCAGAAACACTAAGATCAAAGTTTTTCTTCTTTGAAAAAAATCTCTTTGAAAAGCCCCCATGCCACCTATTCTGCTTGTTAATGTTTTGACTGGAAGTGTCTGGCAGTGTCATCATCAGCAGAATATTTTTAAAGACCTTTTTTTTCATTTTTTTGGAGCCGAGTCTAATAGCAAAGCAATGGATCCTTAGCAGCCTCTGTTATATGTCTCTTAAGGGAATATTTTTGTTAATTGCAAATATTTGATTGACAAACATGGGATGCAATTAGTAGGCAGGCACAGTAGGAATGTGCAGTGAACTGGATCTCTGAACCAACAGATCTCAACTCTCTCAGCTTGATCTGAAATAGGCTAGAGCCTTTAAACCATATGTTTCCCTCAAACTTTTTCTTTCCTCTGAAAATTCCTTATTTCCCTCAACTAACCTTCTTTCACTCTCTGCACCAAGGGAGCTAATTCATCCACTATGATCACGTCAAATAAAGACAGAAAATTTTACACAAGCTGCAGACTTATGCTGCTTTTTGACCGTGGCAGTAAAAATTAATGTGGACAAGACTATACATGCCAGTTGTGCCTTACAAAAGCCCTAGGTGAAAGAGAATACAATCTAATTTAACTTTAGACATTTTGAGCTTAATGGTCTATTTAAACAACCTGGTACCATCTGACTACATTTATCAATTATATTTCTTTTTATTTATACAGAGTACTGTCTTTCTGGAAAGGCTATAATTAAAACTTATCTAGATAAATTGTGCTCAGATTGTGTGGCATAAGAAGGAATTCAAAGGATTTCAGTGTTTTTTATGTGTTCTTTTTCATTTTAAAAAAAAAAAGGTTGCTCTGAAATCTTTAAAAGGAGATAGATTTTCATAATTAGAATAACCTAATTGCAATAGTTTCCATAATTACAGCTAAGAATTGCCAACAGGAAATGCAGTGTGGTCTTCACAGTGAAATGTTGGCACCCTGGATGTTTTTCTCCTGGGTAAGCAATCCCTCTTCTCTCAGGGGTGGGGCGCTTGATCCTCCACTTCTCATTGGCAGGAAAATTGCCTTGGGGGGTTTCAGCCAGAATTTGGGCTTTCAGGTAATTTCAGCTCATGCTTTGTGACATCACCATAATTTCTACAACATGACATCACACGCTGGGCATGGTTGAGGTTGGTGGATAAAGAGCAGCAGGAGCTTGGCCCTCACCATAACCTGGTTGTATTCCTGGAAGTCCCACATCCCTCCCAGATGTGTGGCACGAGTAACCTGAGTTTGGATGTCCCTGCATCATCGCTCTCCATTGGCACATGGAGGGGCTCATGCAGCTCTGCTCCTTTGGAAGGGCCCGATCCCTGCTCCTGCTGGGGGCTGCTCATGTGACTGAGGCTGACTCAGGGACGTGTGGCAGGATCCAGCCTTCACTTTGCAAATCCCAGGAACGGGATGTGTTAATCAGTCACTCCATCGGTGGAAGGAGTGCGAGATCCGTAGTGGCTGCACGGGGAGGATATAAATACAAGCTGGGTTTCTCAAAAACTTTCCTTGCAGAATTTTTGTCCCTAAAAGGGAAAACGTTATTTTGCTGCTGAGTCCTGAATGTAAAATTTCAGATCCGTTGTAAGAAGCCCCACAGAGCTAACAAAAAAATTAATTTCCATCTGTGACGTTTCATACCATGTATTTGCAGCCCTGTTACTGAAGAATATTTGACAGGGGCACTTAAAAAATACTCTTTCCAGTAGGCTAACAGTGTTTTTCCATAAGGGCAGTTAATGGAGGTTCTGTGCAAACCCACAGTAATTTAGACAGGGCTTCATGATGAACCTCTTTGGTGTGGCAGGGTTATTTTAAATGCTGCTCTGGGTGCCTGCTTGGACTTGTCAGGCTTGCCCTTAGTGAGGACCAGTCCCCCACAGATAATTCCTTTTTCACACTGGAGCTGCTGTTGTGTCTTTCTGTTTAAGTGCTTGACAGAAAATGTCCACAGTTAGGCTGTGCATAATGTACACTGTCAATTTGTGAGATCCTTCTCCACAACTGTGCTGAAAGAGGGACTTTGTCACAGGTTTTCTCCTCCTCGCAGCTCCACAATTTAAATGTTACTGTTTTGTCATGTTAATGTAATTCACTTAAAATATTTAAATTGTCCTTAATTAATTGAGGAAGGAGATTATCATGGTGGTGGACTTGTAGGCAGCGTGTGGAGCAGAGCTGCCGGGGTTTTGGTGAATACAGGTGATGGATGGTGTTGACGTGAGCGGCTGCAGTCGCACAGTGTGCGTATACACAAATTACACCGCCATGTGTGTTCCTCCCTGTTAGCAAAGCCTTTTGTTTATATATACCCAGCTATACATTTACACATTATGTAAATAAACACACATATGCCCATGCAATTTAATTGAATATATGGCTATGGGTTAAGAGGCATGTTACTCTGATGAAAAACATCTTATGGTACGGAGTAAAAATATTTCCGACGTGCTTTTGAGCCTCCTGTAGAATTTAAGAAGGAACTGCAGAGATTTCTTTAAGGTAGTGGTTCAAGGCCTTGAATAGGAAGGCCTGGTATTCTTCCAAAACCTCCAGGCTGTTGAGTGGCATTCTCAACAGAAACCCACTGAGTTCCATTTTCATTCAACTCCCTTTATTTTTATTCAATCATAGGATTTTCCATCGCTCCTTGATATATGCAAAATGGACATTGCTCTGTGAGTTTTGTTTCACATTAGGTTCATATTTCTAAGGCAATGGGCAAGAAATTAAGCATGTAGATCAGTCTTTCCAACCACAAATCCCCCAAAAACTGACACGAGCATCTCAGAATAATGAAGAGTTGCCATTCAGTCATTCTTGGGGGTGCAACACGGGCTTTGATGTGCTGAGAGAGGCATAGAGTGATGGGCTTGTGGTGCCTCTCACCCACTTATTCCCACTGGTGGTGCCACTGGAGGGGCCCGTGGAGGTGGTCTCTACTTGGAAAATGCTGTGAGCAGCTGCAGGAGATGGTGAACCCCCTGGGAGGGAGCTGTTGCTGGACTTCCCTGTGGGGTTGTGTTGCTCCTTCTCCGTGGCACTCCTTTGGGCAGGGGTGCTGGGGCAGAGGTGCCTGTTCCTCTCAGCTCAGGGCATCACAGCCTACGCCTCAGGTGCCACGTCTGGCTCTGGCAGAGCCCAGAACCGTGTCTGCCTCACAAAGAAGCCTCTGCTTTTGCTTTTTGTTTGTTGTTTTTTCCCTCCGTCTCCGGCGCAGCCGGGGCGCCTCTCCTCCAGCTGTTCTGTGACACCGCGCAGCCATCAAACGCTGGAAGCCCGGATCAGAGAGCAGCAGTGACAGATTCCCTGGTGCAGGCAGGCTAGGTCCCAAATCTATTGTTCATACCAGAAAGCTCAGCAGAGTGACTTGACAGGTTTTTAAAGCACTGGAGAACTTCACCAGGAAGTTTTCTTCCTTTCCTGTGCCTTTCCCTCGCTCTGCCAGAGGGCAGGGGCTGAGAGTGTGCCATTTTGGCAATTAGCAAAAGGGGAGATATTGCTGGTTCTGAGCACAGGTACACAGGGAAAATCAGGTGTGTGGCAATCAGCAATCCTCTGCATGCAGGGGCCATCACTGGGCTGCTTTGTACTATTGCATTCAGACACCGTGTTCTGAGCGTCTTTGTTATCATCGCCTGATAAATAAACAGCCCTAAAATTACAGAACTTATTATGGTAATTGAGTGAAGAAAAGGAAATGCAAACCGTGCCTCGCTATCTATTACATTGCCACTGCTAAAGTTGCCTAAACCTGTGCTACTCAAATGATATTGTAATATTAGCCTTCTTTCTTTTTTCACAATGATTGTTTTCTGTCCATCTCAAGCTGGATGTCAGTTCATTTAGATTTACATCAAGTAGTAAATTAAAATAATCACTCAGCAAACACTCTCAGCTCAGTTTTCTCTTTCAGTCAGGAGTTGCGAGAGATGCTTGAAGCATTCAAGCAGAAAATATTGCTGTCTAGATATTTGTCCTCTGGGTGATAAAGGAGGCATTGTCTTGGGACCCACTCAGGCCTCGGAGCTGATAGTAGCTGTGCATCACAGCTGTGAAGTGCGCTTTGTTATGTGTCTGAGGATTAGGGTTCAGGACCTTGTTTTTCTTGAAATACCAGACTGATCAGAGCTGCATATGTTCGGGGGAAAGCAGAGGTCGATGGTTCTCTGTCCACATTTTTACTAGATTATTTTTGGACAGAACTCTGGGAGAATACCCTGCAGCTTAAACCATCCCAAGAGTTTTTCATATTCTGCATTATAACCGTCATGGAAAAAAGGCTGTAGTTTATCTATCTGCATTTGAAACAAAAGGCTACAGCATCACAGACACGCTGGGCTTTGGACCCACGCTGGAGCAGGCTGAATTTTGCTCTTTTGTGCTCCATTTACAGTACAGCTGCCCATTTAGAAGCACAAATGCACCTTCATATAATAACCAAATTCAAAGAATGTCTGGCCTCAAGGGTAGCACAGACTGACAGTTAATCTTAAAGCAGGGGTGGTGTACAGAGCAAGGGTGTGGGGGGACAGAAAAAGGCTGTTCTGTGTATCTCAGCTGTCTGTTCCAGAAAAAAAAAGTGGATTTCTATACACATTTTTGCTATTAGAAAAATTAACCTGCATTTTTTTTCCCTACCCCAGCCACAAAACAAATGAACCAAACACCCCCAAGCCAAAGCAGTGTTTATTTTGGCAAAGGTGGTAAGGGTAGAAGTGCTCATAGTGAAGATGCTGTGGTGAGTTAAGGCACTGATTCCATGGCAGTTGAGGTCTGATAAAGGCTGCAGGATCTGGACAAGATCTGCTCATCCTCCTCTTTGTGGCAGCACAAAGTGGGAGTTTGTGGGATGGAGGCTTTGGGGCCAGACTGTTGTCTTTTGCTGATACCACAGGATCTAACTGGATTTTGGTGATAAACAGAGGGCTATCTGTGGTTCTTTTGTTGCAAGTCAATGTGCACATACATATTGCAGATTCAGCTTTCAGTGTCGGTCTGAATCTCTCCCTCCCAGAATGGGGCTCTGATCAATAGGGAGAATATTGCCTTTGAAATTATTGGTGTTAATCACAGAACCCCACGGATGAGATGGGAGGGAGAGCAGCATTTGCCCATGTGCAGGATAATGCCTGGGGGCTGCTTGGAAACACGTCAGTGGGCACAGCTTTTAACCCCATCAAGCTTCTGCACAAATTCTGAGGGTCACCCATGCATCTTTACTTTTAAAATGGAGCCTTTCCATCCACCATTCTTCCATAGAGCCCCATTCCTGCCCAGCACTGGGCCTGCACATCCCTACCACGGCGCTTCAGGTCAGTGGGATGGCTCAGGTGCTCCTCTCTCCATGGAAAACTGAGCTTGGAGCTGTGCTCCAGGGCACTCAGAAGGCAGTTTGGGACATTAGTTTGAGCTTAGGGGGTTTAATGAATGGCACGAGGTTACTGTCGTGACAGGGCACCAGCCTGGGCTCAGCAGTCACCAAACAGCTCCTGAACATGTTTGTGTCATTCCAGTATTTTTGTGGATGCCGTTGCCATTCAGAGGATGATGGTGGCAATTTTCAGTTTTGGTGGGTGTGGCAAGAACAATCTAGAAGTATTTTTTCTGCCTAGACAAACCAGTGCCCAAGGCACAAAAAGGAGCAATTGGAGCAGGACATGGAATGAGGAGCCTTGGTCAGAGATGGACCTGTGTAGTCATTGAATGAAGCTCCAGGCTGCCAGTTTAGTTCCCCATTTGTGTTCTCCTCCTCTGTGCTGCTGGACACTGCTGCCCTGTGCTCCTTTCCTGAGGATTTACCCTCAGCCTGTGCATGGACCAGGGCTGTGCCACATGGAATAGGGGAAGTGATTCCTTGTCACTTCATGTGTGGCCTGGCAGAACTGATTTGCTGCAGTTGTGCCTGCAGAGAGCTGGCATCATGTGAAGGCATTTATCATTGGAGATATGCTGATAGCAAACCTTCAAAAAAATCATGGGCTAGCAGTCAATGTACCCTTTGTTTATAGGGAGTCTCTTATATTTATGTATTTTACTTCACTTCTGCTTCCTCCTTTCTTAGGAAATGACCATGGGGCACTGACCTCTGCTATTGTGCTCTTAGAAGTCCTCCCTGTCTGTTTTATTTGTCTTCTGACTTTTTTTTCTCTCTCACTAGTTTTTTATAAATACAATTTGGTTTTCTTTTTTCCATGCTTTGGAAAGGTTTGTTTTACCCTTCCTCACTCATGCTAGCCCAGCTATCCATCAGGCCTCTTTTTGCCTCGAGTTGTTGCTACTGATGGGACTCCTTTATTACTACACCTTTCATGTGTTTTCCCCCTTCTTTCCTAAATTTTCTTGTTTGTCTGTCTCATATTTATCTTCTTCCTATATCTTGGTAAAACATATTAGAGGTGCCACTTACTTTCCTCTCTAATCCCTTTCCCACCACATCCTCTCATGACTTTGGGAGGATTTTTAACTGAAAATATAAATCAGGCTCCTTTTACAAAGTTGGACAACAGAAAGGGAAGTTCTCTTGTGGATTGCATTAAAAAAAAAAAAGATAATTTCTTGAATGAAGGAAAAAGAAATCCTGCTGGGGTAAAATCAGCTCCTGGTGCGAACACCAGGGAGGCAGAGACGTGAAACCTTCCCTGCTGGTACCTGTTCCCTCTGCTCACATGGAGGAAACAGAGTAGCCAGGACATTTCAGACTGAAAACTGTCATGCCAGTAATTACATTATCTTCAAGGGTTTATATCAGCTGAAAATCAAGTCTCAGAATTTAACCTGATTTGAGTTTTTATGGGAAGAAGTGTTCACACAGGCCTATCGTAATGCTTTCTGAATTACTTGAAGCACAC
Source organism: Melospiza georgiana (assembly GCF_028018845.1). Classification (NCBI taxonomy): domain Eukaryota; kingdom Metazoa; phylum Chordata; class Aves; order Passeriformes; family Passerellidae; genus Melospiza; species Melospiza georgiana. The sequence continues at coordinate 13,909,335 of NC_080432.1, read as the reverse complement.
ATTGTTTTCTAGATATCTCAATACCAGTAAGAATGTGGAATAGCTGAAATTATCCAAATATTGACATAAAACCCAAAGTATGGCACTGTTGTTTGTGAGTGGTGTGGCTTGGGTTTTCCTGCTGCTGTCACCAACCACTGCCATCAGAGCCCTGCATGAAACCAGGCACAGGAAGGGGGAATTCCCCTAGTTCTTTTCAATTAAAAGGAAAAAAAAAAGGCAAATAAAAAAAAAGAGAGGTAATTTCCTGACTGCAGGAAAAGAACTGCTGGGGTAGAAGGTTACCAAGGCCTCTGGCTCCTTGTGTGGAGCTGAAGAGAGTATTCAGAGAGTTCAAACACAAGCAGGAGATCTCTGAGCGCAGGAAACAACAACGCAGTGCAGGGTGAAAGAATTCAGCAGAGAGCAGGAGGGCATTACCTTACCCCTGTGCATGCAGCCCTGGCAGGAGAGGGATCCCACAGATCCTTATGGTTATAAGCTCCTGCTAATTTGAGAAGTGTCAGGAATAGCAGTGGGATTTTCCCCTCAGCTGTTGGGATCTCGGGTGTGTGTCTGATTAGATGGCACCTTCCAGGAACGCGAGTGGTCTGTGACAGTCTCTGTGCAGAGCCTGGCAGAATGGCATCACTTTGCTAGAAATAAAGGATCTTTATTTGATTTATTTGATACCTAACATCTTTGTTAGGTAGCAAAGTCTGTGTTGTGGCTGCTGCTGTGGGACATGAAGAACTGCACCTGTTTTCTGGTCTAGCAGTTGTGAATTGACACCAGGATAATAAATGCACCCTTCCCTGGTGCCCTCCTGCTAGAGATCCACAAGGATCTCTGCTGTACTTCTAGTTCAGTCTTAGGAAGTCCTGGAAGTATGCAAGCTGTAGGGAAAACCAGGTGCCTTGCATCTGAAGGCTTCCTCCCTCTAATAATACAAATGTTACCTTGGTGTTCTCCTTGACAGTGGGCCCTCAGGTTCCCTTTTGCATGGGAAGGCAGGCAGTTTCTGAGCAGTGCCTGCATATTCCATGCTAAAAGGGCAGCTGAAAAGGCAGCATTGGCTGCAGCTGCTACCTGGAGATCCTGAGGCCCTTGTTTTCCTTATTTCATCTGTTGCTAGTCAGCTGGAAAGCACAGTGACCTATGAGTAATGTGGTCATCCCCAACTCATGCTGATAAAACCTTTACACTGCTGCCTCTTGCCATCTCTCCTTCTCTATCTCTCTGAGATGTTCTGATCCAATCTTGACTTCCTTTGAGGTAGGGCATTCTGTCTTAATGCCTTCACCCCCTTGGAGAGTCAGAGAGAAATTATTTTGAGATGGTTTTTTGTTGTGTTTTTGCCTGACCGAGTTGTCTGCAGGGCTTTTATACCAGAAAGGACAGGACTCTATGGCCATAAAACCCTGGGGCCCTTTAGGACACTGCTCCTCTCAATTAGAGGCTGCTGGTGAAGGCAGAACAAAGGAATTTCCAAATCCCAGGATATCAATTTGGCCCTTTGGGCAGCAAACCACCAGGTGCAGCCCCCTAGAGTTGGGAAGCAGCAAATCTCAATTGGCTTTTGGTCTCTCCACCTTCTGGGCAGCACTGGGCAGTCACCTGGCATGTCTGTAATTCTTGTTTCCAGCACTAATAAATTATTCTTCTTTATTCCTTACAGATCAGCATGCTGGATTTTATGGAGCATTTCTGGAGCTGAGGGACAACTGTCTGGGAATTTCCAGGTAATTGCCATTTCTTCTGCTTCTTTCATGAGCTGCTCTGGATGTTGTGACCTTCTCCTTGATCTCAGCCTGCAGGTCTCTCTCCTAATCCTCCCAACTGACCACATCATGATTAGATTGTTGTCCTGAGTTGCATCTTTGAATGCAAAGTGAAGGATGTTCTGGTCCAGCCAGGAGAGTTTGACCAGGAGCCTACAGACTCCCAATTCTTACTGAGGGGATTTTGCTTGCAATTCCTAGAGATATAAATGATTGAACATTTGCTGGATAAAGAAGTGTTTCTGTCTATGTGATCCTGCCTCTACCTGTGCTTGGTGTTGGAACTCAACTTTCTTGTCCTGACAGGAAAACTGTCACTTTCTGACTGCAGTCTTCACCTATTTGTCACCTTTCTAAAGGGCTGAGATTTACCATGGATTTCTGTGGTTGGTTCTAGTCTGTTTCATATTTAATCCTAATTCCTAATTCATGTTTCATCCTAATTCCTTTAAGAGACTCCAGATTCAAGTGAGGCAGTGTTACAGTGGGGACCTACAAAAGAGCACTGGGTGTGATGGTTTGAGGGCCACCACACCATGGGCACACCAAGCCCAGCCCTGGCAGCAGCAGCTTTGTGCCCTGCCTGACAAGGTTGTTCAGGACCCAGAGAAAAGCAGAGTGTTTTTCAGGCTGGCACTGCTCCATCCTCAGTATGATAATGTGGGTGTTGTGAGTTCCTTGGGGCAGGGACTGTGGTTTTCCATATGTCTTGAGTTGCTCCAAGATTGTGGCTGGCATTCTGTGAACCAGAGCTAATAAATCAAAGCCAGTTTTTCCTCATGCGCTTCAAAACCTACTCCATTTTGGAATGGGAAAACCACGTACAGCTCACTGCAGGCTTTGTCAAATTATTCCTCCCCTTCACACTTGGACTCTTCTTCATTTTCCACACACTTAATACTCACCCAGCTCCTTTCTGTAACTGGCAGCTGATCCAATTACACACTAGAGGTAGAAATACTGAAGTCTTACAGTTCAAATGTGGAATGATATGCATAGTCACTTTGTCACTCAAATCCTTAAAAAAAAAAAAAAAAAAAAGGAAAGGAAAGAAAACTCAGACTGGCTGGCCGTAATTAAGGGCAGAAAACAGAGCACACAGTTAATATGTCTCTGGTTTGCCAATACTGGGATGTCACAAGTCCCAAACCAGAGCCATGTGGCTTCCCAGATAAAAGGCTGGCTTTTTTACTTCTGGGGCTACAGTTCAAATCCAGCTTAAGTTCTAAATGAGATGAGACCCTTAACCTATGCCAAAACTGGGGATCCCTCCAGGTCACAGCTGAGGTTATTGGCAGGTCACTGTGATTAAGCCTGTCTTCTGTTGCCTTCAGCACACTTAATGGCATAAATAAAGGGATTGAGGTCCAAGCCCTGCCACCATGCCAAGAAGCCTGAAGTATTAGAGATGACAATGAAGGCCTTGCTATAATGACCCACTTTGAGTTAAAGTTAGGATGAGCCTAAGAAGTACCCCTTGCTCACCCTGTTGCCATTGGACTGCTCTGTGTGTTGTATATTATTCTGCCTGCTTCCAGAATTGCATTTTTGGAGAATTCTGGTTCAGATTCTCAGCTGGATTTGTGTTCAGACAGCATTTTGCATTCGGCTTGTAAAACTGCATAGCAGTACCAAAAATGTAGGAACCTTCAAAGTCTCCAAGCTCCTCCAGCTCCCACCAGAGAGCCAGAGATGAGAATCCCATATGACAAAAAACAAGCAATAATTAAAAATCCTTATTTTGCCCAAAGAATTCCTTTGTTCAAGGTATGTAAATGTCTTTGCCTGCTTGTAAGTTATTCATTTTTGATAGTTCCTTAGCTCAGTAATGTGAGCTTGGGAATAGACGAGTCTGAAAGGAGTGTTACTCTGAAACAAAACACCTGTCTTTCAGTCAAGGCTAAATTGACAAGCAACAATTTAGTTGTCTAAACTCAGAGCTTTCAGGATTTCAGACTACATAAATGTCAAGATGCCTAGGTAGGGCTCAAAGGTGAGCGACAATGTAGGCAAATATACATTGGAACTTCAATTATCCAACCCCTGATCACTCTCAGTTACCTGAAGTTTAAACATGTCTGCTTTCACTCTAGTTTCTACATTTTTCTGTAAAAACCCTTTGTACTGAGTCACCTGTCTTTGCCCAGTGGAGTCTGTAAAGTTTTAAGAGCTCGTCTCCTGGGGAGCTTGGTGTGTCTGCCAGATCACAACCTCTCTCTGATGGAGCCTGTAATTATTCCTTCATGTTACCTGGTGCATTTGGATAGAAGTATTAAAATCAATAAATTACTGTTTTCAGCTTTGCTGTCCCAGCTACATTCCCTTTTTCCATAGGCTGGGTGTCACTGAGGCACCTTCCTCCTGACAAAGAGTGTACCTGCATGGAAATGCATTGAAACCTGATTTGAAATTCTTTAATGATTCCCTGAAGAGAGACTGTGTCCTCTGATGAGCAGGGCATGGACTTTGCTACTTATTTGCTACATTATTGCACCAAATTTTTCCTTTCATTGCTCTCCTGTAAAATCTTTGGCATTGACTGACATCCAAGAGCCAAATATGCCTTGATTTCCCCTGTTTAGAAGGTTACAAAGCTGCTGAGATCCCAATCAAGACCCTCTGAGAAGTTTTGCTTTACATTTTCCTGACTTCAACACTTTTTCTCAATACATCCCAGTTACTTTTGAGGGTTTTGCTGTGATTTGAGAGGTAGCAGTTCACATTGGCAGGTCCCTACACCAGCTACAGAATTAAAAATTTTGAGCTGGCAGGAAAGTATGTGAGACCTCCTCCCTCCTTTTGCATCTTTATGTTTTCCAGCCTCATTTTCACCCCGTTCTTGCCTTACGCTTTCCACTTTTAGTTTCTCCCAGTGCTCCCTAACATCATCTGTTCTCTCCGAGGGGTGGAGGGAGTCCCTTTCCTTTTCTCCTTGCTCCCCAGCAAGCGTTTTCCTCTTTATCCTTCAGAGGAGGCATCTAAACCAGAGTAAGGAGAGGAGATTTTTGTCTCCTCCCCCAAAGAGAATTTGAACAGGCCAGTGTGCTGGGCAGAGCCTTCTGGGAATGAGGGAAGGAATGCACCCATTTGGGCTGGGGTCCCTTCCATAAACACACATTCCATGGTGGCACTGGGGGATGAAAGCTGCTGTGCAAGTGCTGCCTCCTCTGCAGTGTGGGATTTTGGGGTAGGATGAGCCCCCTGAACAATAAACCAGCCCCCCTGAGGAAGAAAAAGGGGATTTCAGGCCAGGTCAGGCAATGTCTGCATTCCCTTTAGCTGAAGGCAAAGAGCTTGATCCCAGCAGAACAAATGGCATAAGACATGGAGGATCCAGCATTGCACAGGAAAGTGAAATCCTGTTCTCCACTGAAAGCAGAGTTGCACAACTGAACCAAAAGGCAAAATGCAGTCCAGTCATCTGTTGCTTTGGGAATGGGAAGAAAACAAAATTAAATGGGGATATTAAATTGTAAGTTTTGTGGTTAAAGAGAAATCTCATTTGCCTGGCAGCAAACTAATATTGCCAAGAAAATACAGCAGCACAAGAAGAGGAGAGAGTGCCCATTTCAATGTTAGGAAGTTCTGGTGTCTTAGGTGTTTCATGGCCATCAAAAATTGAAATAAATTAAAGTTCCACTTTAATTGAATTACACAATGACATCAATTTAAACATTAGTAAACAGATGCAATTCTGTGCAATGCTTTAAATTGTGTTTTCTCACATATGCATTTAATTTAAATTTATTGAGATGGTTATTTATGTTAATAAAATAATTAAAAGCAGTTATTTAAGACTAACTATGAAGTAGCTGTGTAACTACCTATATTAATAAGACAGTTAGTTAAGGGATAATGTCTGTTGCTTTATGGTGTAATTGCAATAAACAGCTGCTGAGTTTGATTAAGAGCTGAAGTGGAGCTAAAGTGTTTGAGCAATCTCAGAAGCTATTTGTTGTAAGTGTACTACAAAGCAATAGCGATTATTCCTATTATACAAAAAGCAATACCATAAACATTAAAATATAGCACATGAGTAAGATGCTTTTTTCCTGGGTTGTTCCAGCATCTCCGTGGGAATGGTGGGGCTGGAGAAGGAGAGCTGGACTTTAGTGGAGAAGGGGCTTGGGAGGGGCAATAATTGTGTCAATTTTGCTCATACCCAGGTTCAACCCTGTGTGAGAAAACCAGAGAGGGCTCAGTGCTTGTGAGCTGTGTTTTTTCAGGGGTGCTATCATTTGAAAGTCTCTGGCTGAATCCCTTTTCAATTTTATAGAAAAATTTCAACCATGGCACCAGGTCTGACTTAGGAATTTCTTCAGCTTTTTTTTTGGAGTATAAACAGGAGAGCTGAGCATAGAGAAAAACCCCTTCTGTAATTCTGACCATGAAATGGCCATTGCCACTCCATAACTCCATCACTGACATATGGAGCACCCAGTTCCCAGGAATATCCTGCTTTATGGCACTGACACACCTAAATCACAGACCATTAATTTCAGTGGGATCAAGGAAGAAAATATTGCCATTATTTACAAACTCCGTATTTTTCTGCTTCTGTACTTGTACATAAGACATTAGCCCTCAAAATTTCTGCCATGTTAGTGTCCCACATATTCCATAGCAAGTCAGGAAAAGAGGGGCTTAATTACTTAGAAATCATCTTTTATTTCACCTTTAATTTGAGAGCACCTTTGAATGGTGAACTCTGAGGCTTCAACTGAGGCACAAATGGACAGTGCAATCCTCTGCCTTCTGCTGCTCCTCATTCCTGTGCCTCTCTCAGAGACTGGCTGGGCTGTGAAACACTGCCAAGCAAAATACAGCCGACATGGATCTTGCATATTTAGGCCTTTGTAATCGGCTGGACAAGTCCCAGAACAAAAGTTTGTGGGGTTGGGGTAAGAACATGTCCTGGGTGTCCTGCTTCAGGCCCTGAGCTCCTTTTGACATTGTTGGGAAGCACTCAGGGAAGTTCTCACTTTCAGCCAAACCCAGACATCCCTGGGAAAGGTGGGTGGGTCCATCCCTGCTGTAAACCAAGCTCAGGGAATATCCTGGTCCATGTGATCAAAACCCACCAGCCCATTTGCATCAGGCCTGAAGGGTTTTCATATACAGATGTTAAAAGTACAAAAGGGAAGAGAAGAAAGGTGTTAGCAGCACAGTTACACTGGTTTCCTCCTGTTGCACAGCCTATCCTGGAAGAGATAAGGTATCTCTGACCAACCAGTTGTGTGTGAGTGTTTAAAAAAGCCAACAGGAAGAGGCGGCTTGCAAAGTGCGATGCACAATGATTAATCCAAGTGCCAGCTCACTGCTAATCTTGTGTGGAATGGTTTGCTCCTGGTTTATTGAGGAGGCAGAGGAGTCTGGGCACTGAGGGGGTGTGTGTGCACTGCAGGCAGGCCAGGCACAGTCACTGCTGGCAGAGCACTGCTGCCTCCAGGATCTTCCCAAATAGCGCCTGGCAGGGCCTGGGATGAGCGCGGGACCCGCTCGGCTCCTTCCTCGGGAGAAGCTTAGGCAATGGCAGAAAAGCCCACCCAGTGTACTCGCCTTGTTAAGCTGCTGGGGCTTGCAGGCCTTCCTAACTCTGCCCTGGGGAAAAACTGTGTAACAATGGATAAAAGACTTGGGCCTCCCAGCTTAGTTACAAAGGATTCTCTTCACTCATCCTCTTAGTGAGAAATCCAGTTGAATGCTTTTTGAAATCTTTCAAATATTAAAAATAAAATAAATCTTCTTATTCTGTTTCCCGGCAAGATTCTTGACTGCAGTGCCATGTTGTCACACACTTCAGGTCCTTTAAAATGTCGAAAGGACCCCCCTCAGTGCTGTAGCTGTAGCCAGGTATGCAGAGAAAAGGTTATTCAATTCTTTGTGTGCCTTCAGAAAGTTAAAGGGAAAAAACCCAATGAGCTCTGAGGGGGGGGGAAGATGTAGTGGATATTAAAATAATTGGGTGTCAGGCTGCAGAAGGCTCACTGCTACTCCTGGCTTGGTTGGGATCTGCTTTGGAAAATAGCTGGTTGGTGTTTATTTGTTTCAGCCAGAGAGAGGGAACTATTGCTGCTTCACCTGGGCACAGGAATCACTGCAGTTTGTTGCTCTGAGCAGTTACTGCAGAAAACACTTGTCAAATCTGTTGTGAAAAAAGCCAAACACTCTTTTGAGCTGCCTGAGAAACTGGTTTGCCTTCCACTCCCTTCTCTCCTGAAGTGTTACCTGCTGCCTTCCCTTAGTGCCAATGTCAGCCTAGAGATTGATGCACCACTCCCTCTTGGCACGGGCTTCCAGCCCAGAGGGGATGTGATATTCTATATGTCATCTTCACTAACCCTGAGGTCACTTAAAACCTGCAAGAGTTGGGAAAATGAAAGCTGTCCATGTGGGCCATCATCAAGGGAACCATCAAGTGACTCTGCTACTTGTGATCTTAGAAGTCAGATTTGCTTGCACAGAAATCTTTGCCCACGCACATTGTTGTCATTTCCCTGTAAAGACAATTTCTTCATGGGAAGGTATTGCAGGCAGTAGAGGTTTGTTCTCTCTGCCTTACTGTCTCATTCCCCTCACAAGGAGTGGTTGAATATTCAGCATTCCCTGATTTTAAACTCTCTCTTTATAGTCTTTGGTGCTTCTCAGTCATCTCTGAGATCATGCTGGTGTGTTCCTCTACCACTTTGAGTTAGAGCACATGGGAACCTGATTCTCTTAAAGGGAGGAATTTCTTACTAAAGTTTATGTTTAGATTCATGTAAAAAACATCCACTTGCTTGTAAGGTATTGGTTAGATTATTTTTAGTTTGGGGTTAGGGTTTTTTTGACATCTTGCTATCTCTGGATTTAGCATTGGTTCATTAGTTAAGGGAATAAGCAGCCATATTTCCTATAATTCACATTATTATAGTGTATTCCAAGCCCTGTATATCCTGAAGCTTGTTAAATAATTCTCTATCCTTTAGAAATTCCCATTAATCTGTGACCAAGAAGAGCAATAATAAGTTAGTTAGTCATCATATATAAAAATCTGAATCATTTTTACAAGTATCTTTAATGGCTTCCTTTAATTACGTGTCTTCATAAAAACGCTACCCCTCTCGAACACAGCATCCTTTTATTCTTCAAGAGGATCTCATTTCTGAAACAACGGAAATTAAGGCACTGATGCTTTATTTGGGCAAATGAACAGAAAAAACCACTCACACAGCTCTAGCAGAAGGTACAGGAACCATGTGTTCTATTACCTTGTCAGCTACCTTGCTATTATTAGGAATATTTTCCAAGTCAGCCCGGTGGGCTGCTGGGATCAGTGTTACACTGACAGTGAAGTGGACTGGGATGGGATTTTGGCAGCAGCCATGGGGAAGGTGAGATGCCTTCCCAGCTGCTCCTGGCCTTGCCCCCATGTCCTTGGCTCGGGTTCCATGGTGGTTCCATGGTCACCAAGGGCAGGAACCCCGTTGCCGTTGTCCCGCTCCGAGGAGTGCAGTGTGTTCTGCAGCCCCCGGGGGTGATTTTAGGCTCGGGGAACATTGTAGCCTCCACGTTCTCTGATAAAATGCAGATCTTCACATGGGCAAAAACCTTCCCAGCAGGGCCGGGCGGGTGGGCAGGCCCAGCCTTTTCAGGGGCATCTCAGGCTGCTGGGGATTAACGTGGCTGGGAAGCCACAGCCACGATTGTTGCATCTCCCGCTCCTTTCTCCTTGTTCTTTGTTAATCTAAGTATGAGTTTGCCACCTTAAACCCACAATAAAAGGCAACATTCTCTGCCTTGCCACCAGAGCTGTGCTGGACAATGTTTTCAAACCTCATTCAAAAGGCATCTCCTCTGTGTTCATCCGTCTTCCTCTGAAGGCACCAGAGGCTCTGAGTAAGGGATAAAAAGGTCAAATGTAAAACAGAGGCCGTCTCTAACCCTTCATGGCCTCTTTAAACCCCTCCAAAGTCCATAGGCTGAGAAACACTGAAAAAGGAAGGATGGTACTGAAGCCTCTTCCTCCCCTGTTTTATTTCAGGTCAGGTAACCTTGCTCACTCTTGTAGAAAGCCTGAGGAGCTCCAGGAAGGATTTAAAGAAGAGATCTTCCTCTCCTGTTCAGGTGAATAGTCATGAATTAGACTCTTGGGAGACTAAAGCAGTATAAATACATGAGGAAATCTTTTGATTACACGTAGTGTTAAAAAATGCTAAAAATACTTCTACTACAGTTAGTGTTGAATTTTTATGTATTTACTTATTTATCTTAATTTATGCCATTTTTTTCTCCCTTCCTTGGGAAGTGAAGACTATCAACAGATAAGGGAGAGAATTTTGTGTTTTTGTATGCAGTATGAGTCCAGTACTTGGCCAAGACCCAGATCTATTGTGGCAAGAAAGTAATAGCTGAACTAACTAGGGACTCAGACTCTCTGGCCAGCATCCAAGAAACATTAAAAAATGTAGTACTGCACATAACAAGTAGGAAGATGCATGCAAATGTTGATGTCTTATTGAAAACTGTTAAGTTATTAATATGTTGGGTTTATAGACGTGCATTTGGATTTTCAAACCTGCTGCCGTAGTTCATGCCCTGAAATTACCTGCTGCACTCCATGTCTGAAATAATATTTAAAGTAGTGTCACATTGGTGAGGTAGTTGTGGAGAAAATGACACATCTGGATCCCTGGAGTGTTTCTCTTGGGAGCACCGAGACAGTGGCAGGAGTCCAGTTCAGCTCTCAGAACAGTTTCTGAGCATTGGTCCCATTTTTTCCCTTCACTGTGTCTTCCCCCCAAGCAAGTATTGACCTCATCACAGGTAGGAGGGTTCACTCTCTGTTGGCTCATGTGAAAGGTGTGGGTCAAGAGCCTGGTGTGGTGCCCAGGGATCTCCTAAAGCCTTTTAGAAAGGAGATCCCAAGAGCATTAGGGGTTGGCTGATAGAGGATGTAGGATGACTTTGATACCAACGAAGTATGAAACTGACCTGTATCAGTTTCCTGCTATCAGGATGGGTATCCTGATGGGTGCAGAACACAGCTCATATTATCTCACTTGAGCTTTTTGGGATAGTGTTGAGTTTTTCCTGTAGGTCTGGTTTGTCCCTTAGCCCTGGTAGGATATAAAAGGTGATTCAGCTCTGGCCTTGCAGACAGACAGTCCCCTGGGCAAAGTGTCTGTGACTCCACAGAGCTACTGCCTGGGAGAAAAGGTGAGCAGAGATGCTGCAGCCTCTGTTCCAGGTGAATTCCTTGTGTTTGCAGCTGCCATCCTGCTCTGTGTTAATGCCATACAGCTCATAATGCCACCCCAGAATTGTTCATTGCCATTGCCAAGGTGTCCTTGCCAACTTCCTCATAGATCCCAGCATTCCTAAGGGTGTTTTGTGGCACACTCACCAAGTTACTCACTGAAGTTGTGACCACAGGAGTGCAAGGAAGCACACAGAAACAAAGAGGCTGGAGAAGCAGAGAGCTCAGTTGGGGCAGCTCCTGTGGAGCAGGCACTGCTGTCCTGTGAGGCACGACAAGAAGCTGAAATGATAATTTCTTTCTACCACAGCAATAAGCAAACAGTTTCAGTGATTGCACTTTATTCACAACCATAACTGTCATCACTGACATTCACTGGAGGTGTCAAATCCCAGGGTTTTATGCTTTTGCAGTAGTATTTTATCTCTTTCCCTCTAGAATTATTACTTTTTTAGTAGGGAATAGCTTAATGTTAGGGCTAAGAGGTGAATGGTAGGACTTTTGGTTTCAGATTTATTTTTTTTACCTGACCTTCCTTCCTCCCTATTCCCCTCTCATCCCTGCTCAGAGCTTTGTCTGAGCTGGAGAACCAGTTTGATGGTTGTTGTTGTACCAAGTGAGCTTGCTCCTACAGTGAGTTTTTTTTCTAATCTCTCAACTCTTAATTGTTGCATGCAAATTGTTTAATAAATAATGTTGGACAGAAAAAAAAAAAGAATAGATATTAATTAAGAAAAGGATTTAGGCTGACTCAGTCTCATACATGAGACAAAAGGTTAAGTAAATGCCAAGGCTGCTATGCCTCTTCAAACAATGAATATTAGTTTTAGAATCATTAATGTCTGCTTAGAAAACAGAGTCATACTGGAGTCTTGTAAGCCAAAATAACCAAGGCCAGGGCTGTTTCTTTTCAATCTGAAGCTAAATTATTCTCCAATAGAGGGCTAAATGTATGCAATTAACAGTGCTAGGTAGGACAACAGGGAATGGCACTTCTAATATGTAGCCAAATTGAGATCAAGTTTTTCTTTAAATCTGGTAACTTAGACATTTAATATGCACAACCGAGCTGTGCAAGAGAATTAGTGAAAAGAAGCAGATAATTAACTCCTTCCCTGCTTGTCAGTGGGGACAAAATGATTAGGCTGCTGTTCACCCACTCCTGCCTTCTCTAGTTGCTGGATCTACAAAAACAAAGGGGTTTTTTTCCAAGTGCCTTCCATATATGAAGACAGTTGTGTAGTCTTTATTAGAAATGAAATTACTTCATATTTTTAAAGAAAATTTCATCCCAAGAGAGGTCAGGTTTGGAGTTGAGTTTAGAATGAACACAACCACGAGAGCTTAACTAAAACTCTGTACTCTGGGTTGAAAGCTTAAGAAGAAATGTTTTAAAAAATAAATAGCAAAATTCATTTTAAACAAATAGATGGCTCTGACTGATACACAGGCAAAAGAAAAGGTGCCCTTTAACATTTCCCAGCACCCTCATGTGCAAAAAATTGCTCTGTACTAGACAGGTTACTGACTATGTTACCATCACCCTTTAGCAATAATAATTAGCAATTCTCAGTCAGAGATCTTCAGGAGGATGAATGTGGTTTTTCCCAATTTACTGAGGGAAAGGGAAGTTAAGGATGATGAAGTGACTTCTGTTTACATCTAAACTAAGTCAGTGCTTCCTTGCTCTGGGTTCTGCTGAGCTGAAGCAAAAGGGCTTTTTCCATTCCATGTCTCCTGCAGAGGGGGCTCCCAGAGCAGAGCCTTTGGTGGCAGGGGTGACTCCTGCTGAAGTCAGCAGCCACGTGCAAATAAAGCCTCAGGTCTGAAACCAGGACGCTTGAATAGCTCAAGTTTTGTTTCTAAGGCTGAAGTGCATCACAGCTCTCATTTAACTGAGTAAATACCATTATGCTGGAGTCCTTTGCAGTTGTCACCAACAGGAAGAGAGAGCTTTGCTCTAGGGCTTGTTTCAGTGAAGGTCTGTGCTGGAATGTGTTGTGTTTACATTTCATATTTGTGCCGTGTCTAGGTCTCCATCTCCACTTTCTGGTGCTTGCTGCTTTCAGGAGTTGAGGAAACCTCTGCACATGCCCAAGCCCAGCTCTAAGCCTAATACTTTCCTTTTAGACTTTTCACACACTATTATTAGGAAAAAGCAAAGAAGCAGCCAAACACCAGATTGCTGCTTTTTGGTATTGAGCTCCTCTCTCGATAAGGGGTTTATTAGTTTGTGCTCAGGCTTGAGTCTGTGTAAGAGATCCATAAGGGAGCTAACATATGGGATATTTTAACTCTCCATATTTAAATAATCTTCATTAAGACCATTTGGAAAGAATCTGTGCATTTTCTACTTGCGAGTCTTTGTCTTTTCCTTTCGAGAATTTTATTTCTGGAAACTCTGGATGACTAAAATTGGCTCTCTCTTCCCCAGCTGGCCTGAGCACAAGTAGGCTTCAGCAATCTGAAGGTCTTTTAACTGGGACCACCAGAGCAGTCCTGCAGGATCTGCTCAGGCTGAGGCCACCTAGGAACAGCTTCTCTCTGGCTGCAGCGGCCTTTTTCACCACTGGGCAAATATTTGACTTTGAAAATGTTTAGCTTTCACTTATTTCGTGGTGAGTTTGTGCCAAAGGGCCAGGCATGATGGCTCTTACATTTGCTAAAGGTCTGGCTCTGGCTGTGGGGTGTGGGAGGATCTCCTGTCATGCAGAACCTGAGGTCAGACTGTCCTCTTGCTGTCCCTCACCCGGGCTGGTGCACTGATGCCATCAGAGGGAAAATTTCTGGTTTGCTTTTTTCTGGCACAGTCCTTTATGGACAGAGCTCTATCCTGACAGGTTCTGTTCCTGGGCTTGTTCTTCACCCATTTAATTCCCCTCTGGCAATGCTGTGTGACCAGAGATGGTCCCCATATCCTCTCTCCTGAGGTCACCAACCACAGAGCCAGGTGGGAATGGTGACTCTGCCATAGGAGTAGGGGCTTCTGGGATATTTATGTGCATAAAGATGTGTGCGTCAAACCAGCAGAGGAATCCTTAAAGGAGTAAAGGAGAAGGGAACCAAGGCTGTGTTTTTGTAATTCTGCCTTTAGAGGTGTCAGAGCCAGCAGGACAAGCTCAGGGAGGGCAGGCAGCCCTCAGCCTGTGCTGCCCCAGCTAAGCCAGGCCTGCATTTATCTTGGCAGCTGCTCCAGTCCTCTCTTCCCTCCCTGCAGGCTGCTCTAGGCCTTTCTCTTGGTGCCTTTGCAGCCAGCTCTGATCTCTGCTCCCTCAGCTTCTGCCAGTGCCTCCGAGCCCTGCCTGGCTACACCGCTTGTATGCCCAGTGCTGCTCATGTGCCCAGTGCCATTCATGTGCCCACCCAGTGCTCCTTGTGTCCCCAGTGCCGCTCGTGTCTTTGCTCCACGGGATCCTCTGTGGCTTTGCTGCCCTGCTTCCCGACCCCACTGAGCACCCTCAGGGCCCCTTTCCTCATCTTTTACCTTTTCTTTCCTCATCCTTCTGCTCCCCCAACTGAGCCCTGTCCCACTCCAGGTGTGACAACCATGTGGGCATCCCGCCCCCACTGCTGCTGCCCCCTGGGCAGGATCCCACCCTCACACCTCGCAGAGGTGCCTGTGCTGGGCTCTCCCTGCTGTGCAGCAGAGCCCATGCCATCGATCAGCCCATCCCTGAGTGCTGACAGGCAGGACAAGGGCCGGCTCTGCTCCTGCAGCATTTAATCCCCAGCTCCGAGTCACCAGGACACCACAGACTGTTGGGTTCCGCTCGGGCATAATTCCATCATTACCATTGATTTGTTCGCCCGCGCTCCCCACGGTGCTTTTAATCAACTCTCCATCTTTGTGCCTTCACACCTTTACGCTTCCCATGATTGGCTCTGCTCCCTTCTGCCTCTGCAGTGAAATAGCACCATAGAAATCCTCCTGCCTCTTACATACATTAACAATCCCATTTCTCCTCTCTCTGGTCCAGTGAAGGGATCTCCCTCACCACAAAGGCACCACTGTCTCTGCTGAGCGCTCGGGGAATAGCTTCTATTCATTATTCCCAAAGTCCAGTACAATGGGTTATAATTAGTTACTGGCCTCTTTGGTTTACTCTACCTTCAAAGGCTCTTTTATAGTTTAAAAGTGAAGGCAGATGCTGACATTAATTTTGGCTGTCTCTCCATAGCATTGTGTAGACAAGATAAAAACCAACATGCAGGTAGAGGGATAAGTAACTCACTAGCCAAAAAAAAAAAAAAGGGAAAAAAGTAGCAAATAGGGCCATCATCACATTTATTTCATGAAAGTAGTGTGGTGTTGGGGAGAACTCATTAGCCTTTTTGTTCTGCATTATCACCATCATTTATCAGCAGTTGTATCACATGTCACAGCCACTATCCTTTCTGGCATCCAGTGTGGGACCAAAGGGCTCTGGGAGAATGCCGAGTCCCGACGCCGGGGCTGTGCCTGTGATGGACTAGGCACTCTATTAATTGTGGCAGATAGAATTTTTTCCAATATATTCCTAAAGGGACACTCAATAAAGCAATGCAGTGTGATTTACCAACTCAAAGAAGCATGGACAAATAAAACCACATCATGGGCCTGTCCTTCCCTCTAAACCTTCCGTCAGCTGTTAGCACTGAAAGTGTTGGAAGTTGTTTAGAAATGAAACAAACAAACCCAAACCCACAAGTGAAGAAAACCCAAACATTATGCTAATAGTCCTCACAAACACGCGCTGCTTTCAGTGAAACTCTTCCTTTGCTTATGTGTCAGTGATGGTGGCCTGGTAAATCTTAAAAGGAATCTGCTTCTTCTTTAAGCTGTGACTCTGATCACTTTTGTGTACATACACACAATTCTCTGCTACAAAGCAGGGCTTGAGGAGTAGTTTTAGAACTCCTTCATGATCCTATCCTTTAATCAGCTGGCAGTAATTGCCCACTTCTCCCATCAATGCAGAAATACGTGGGAAGGGAGAAAGCTGCAGCCTCGTCCAAGCTGCTGGAGTTGCAGTTGTCGGGTCAAACCAGCACTTTAAGAAAGTATCTCCTGTACAGCAAAAGTGGTGCACATTCACCACCCCATCTAAGAGCAGGGGAAACACCATCTTTAAATATTTTGGACATCAGAGCAGGATGTGCAGAGGCTGATCCTGACCCTCTGGACTTGAGAACATCAGCAAACCCTGTGCCTCAGCTCTGGGAGCAGCAGCACTTGCCTACCCCACAGGCAGACTGTGAGGATTAATTAATATTTGCAAAGTGCTTTGAAGATGAAAAGTAGCATGTTAAGTACTATAAAGTATTATTAATAGTGATAGCAAACTGATAATTTTGGAGTATATGAGTCTTTTCATAACCTTTTCTAGCAAGACCTTACACTGCAAACAGCTGAAAAGTGACAGCACTGCAGCCAAGGTGGCTGGTCCTGTTCTCCAAAGTTTTGGGGTCGTGCTGGTCACCAGCAGCACCTTCCTGCACCTTCCCAACCAAAATCCTCTGAAAGGTTCACCAAACCCTGAGCTCCTGCTGAGGAGTTTGCTCTGCCCTGGGCAGGGAGAAAGGCTTTGATTCTCACCAGTTCCATCTGTGAGCAGCTGCATGGGAAAGGCTGAGGGCCAGAGGTAGCAATGTGGGACTGGATGGCAATGTGGGACTGGTAGCAATGTGGGACTGGTAGCAATGTGGGACTGGTAGCAATGTGGGACTGTGGCTCCTGCCCTCACCCTTTTGGGTTTTATGCCAAGAAAACCAGGCCCTGGTGTCAGGCACAGTCAGGAGGAAGTCTGTCAGTGTATTTAATTTGAAACAAGAAACAGTTTCAGGCCTCTATGGCCCAGGTCTTTAAGGCCAGTTTTCTGGCATTATGAAATATGTTTTTCCTCTGAAAACTTTGAGATCTAAGAATTTTGTCTCGAGTGTAAACAGTCGGACTCTCATGAAGAGTAAAATTTATTTCTTAGCTTGATAGGGTCAAGTAACTCTAACTGGGATTAACTAATGTTTCACAGAACCTGATGTTTTTGTGGCTAGGGAATCCCTGGAGGAAGGAAGATATTCACGTTTGATGAAAAGCTCCTAATAAAATTAGATACTGCTCCTGAGCTTATCAAAGGAAGATGGAAAGTAATGAAAATTAAAAGTGCATCTCTGGAATCTTGTAAAATACTATCAAGACAGCAATCTGGAAATCAGTGTCCATATTATTTTCCCCTTTTCTGTCCCACCTCCCTGTGTATGCGCAATCCTGTCTCTCTGCTCCGATGACCTTTGTTATGTGCCCCTCATTTTCTCTCTTAGCATCCCTACCTTTGAATCCCCACCAAAACCAAAAAAAAAAAATAAGAATCAAAAAAGAGAATCCATCAGGTCAGTATAACTCACCAAGTCCCAAACTTTCTCTCATGAGGTGTTGCTAAAGACAGGAATCGCCACCAAAAAAGAAGGATAAGCTCCAAGAGATCAAATAAAGCTGTCATATTCCCATAATTTCTTTCAGAATTATTGAGTCAAGACCTGAGACACTTCCAAAAAAAGCAGGAATCTTTTTATGAAGGGAAAAATGCTTGTGGCTTTGACGGTTTGTTTGTGGTCAGAAAGCAAACGTGGGGCTCTGTGTTCCTCCTGACTTTTACATGAGCAAAATAAGAGACAGAAAAATGAAAGGAGAAATAAGAAAGGATGTGTTGAAGAAAGGGAAAGAACTCTCAATACTGCTAAAAACATATATTTTTAACTGTTTGCTTCCCTCTTTTGAGAGCCATTAACCTTTTAACCCTGTGCAAGAGTCCGAATAGGAAAGATTTTCTGATTGTTTGTGCTGTGCTTGTTTTTTGTGTGCCTGGGCCTTTCTTTGTGCACCTTTATCAGGAAACCTGTTTGTCAGAGACACCAAAAGGAATACTCTGCACTATTCCCTCCTTTTTAGTAGGGCTGTCCCAAGGTATCCTCTACCATTCTTGATATTGGTTTCTAAAAGCAAAGTGTCTGCTTGAACAAATGGGGAGGAATATGTACTGTCAACATCCACGTGGGAATGGTGATTTTATTATTGGCTGGTGTACAGCAGGGATATAAAACTGGAATGTGATCATTGCGGATGCACCCTGATACCTGTAGCTCTGCCAGAGATGCTGCTCAGGTTTTCTTTCCCCTTTTACCCCTCTGTATTCCCCCCAGGTTGCTTTAATGTGTAATATCAGCAATAATCACTGTGGTATTGTTGCCGAGGCATTCCTGAAGAGTTAGGAGTGGACTGTAATTGAAGAGTTCATTACCAAGATCAGTTGGCTCCTTGATTACAGTGGCAAGGTGAAATATATATCCTCACCAAAAAGCAACTGCTAAACCTTTAGAGAAGTCACCCACTTTTCACTCTTTTTCATTAGGACCCCGACAAGCTTGTCAGCAAAATTAAAGGTATGTCATTCACATCGTGCATGCATTGCAAAGGACTATAAACCTGCCAGCCTCTTTGATGAAATAAAAGGGTTTTATTTATGATTCATGTAGGAATATGAGGTTATTTTTATTCTGTCAGTACACTAATAATCAGACAAGAGCTCAGGAAATGAGAAGGCAAACTGACAGGGAAGGTTCTGATAAAGGGGAACCCTCGAGGGCATTTTGCCCCCTTTGTAATCTTCTTTCTAGTGCGAGGTTATATTATAAGCATGGCATAGCATGATCTTGGCTCACAGGAACAAAGACAGGAACTACCTAGCAGGACTTGAGGTATAATTCCACCAGAAAAAAAGAAAACACTTCCACCAGAGAAGTCTGCATTGCTGCAGTGATGTGAACAGGAACTTCCAACTTGGTTTTCCAAGAGTTGGAAAGAAACCCTTCTTTCCTCCTTGCAACATAACCAGTTTTAACCACAACAACAACAACAACAAATAGAGACTGTAAATATAGAACCATTGCAATTTATTACTATTAGTTTTATACTAATAGTGCAAATATAACTATTTGTTACTATTAGTTTTATACTAATTTTTTCTCACAGTCTGGCCCAAGGTGAGATGTGACAGCACAGAAAAGAGAGGATGGAGAAGTTGCTCCTTTCCCAGTCCTTGGTCAGCGGCTGTGCTCGCAGAGGAGCTAAGGAGCAGGCTCTATTTCCAAATGTGTCTTCCTCTGGATGTCTCAAATATCTTGGCAGCTTGAAGCTGCTTTAGCTTTGTCCCAGCTCAGCAAAGCTCCTGGAAGTGCATTTTGTGCTTCTTGGTGTAAGCTGTCATTCATCCCCCAGCACAGCCGTGATTACGGAAACACTCCTCGGGAGTAAAAAGGAATCACTGTGTTAGCTGGCTGGCCTTAAGCACGGTAGTTTGCTGAACAGTGGTGTGCTGGCAGGAAAACACAGCCCAGCCAAATGTATGCAGGATGAAGTGAAACAAAGTTCACTGGAGGAAGGAAAATAATACTAATCCTTCATTCAATAAGCAGCGAGTTAAGTACATTCTGTATGTGGAAGAAATGTAAAAGCCAAGGGAGGAAAGCACACACAGAAAGGTGGTGTGGCTGCCTCCCTCTCTAAAGACAACACATGGGGTATTTAGGAATGAATAATACAGGGTGTTGTGCCCAAGGTACTTGAGCAAAATGCAGCTCCTGCTTTAAGGTTCTGCCGAGTTTTAGAATGTTTGAGCTCTCTGTAACCAGAGAATCCCCTCAAAGCAGGGACACTGCTCCCTTTTCCATGGATTGGTGACCTGCAGAGGATGACAGCTAGGGTTTGAGATGGGATTGTGTTCACTCTTCAGTGCTGCAATCTCTGTGATAGTTTTCCATGTTCAGAAGGTTTGGGAAGTTTGGATTTACTGCATGGGGCTGGCTTTGCAAAGGTGAGCTGGGTACCAGAGATGCACTGAGCAGTTACAGTCTGGTTGTTGGGCTTTGCTCTGGTCTCTGTGGTTGTTTTGGGATACTCCAGTGACACCTTCCAGACTCTTGCTGCTTGTCCTATACCCTCCTACTGATGCTAGGATTAGGGGTAATTTGTAAGGCATGTGTTCCCTTTAATGGAAATCATAAATCACAGAGGGCCTTTAGAGAAATATAGAGCCTGATTGCCCTGCTGTGTTTTACCTGGTCCTTTTCTTTGGTTCACAGTGCTTTCAGGATAGTCACATACTTTCTTTTCCCATGATAGACATGGAATCCACCTTTCTTCTTGTTAGTGTGGGGGGTTGCTTTGTTTGTTTGTTTTCAAGCAGCTACAGCAAAAGGATTTATAACAATTGCAAATTCTCAATGGCAGAATCCGCTGCTGTTAGCGGAGGAGCTTCAGGACAGATGCACTACTTGAAAGTATTTTCAGTGACTTCTTGAAAATTAGTGAGATGTCAGGGGCTGGAAACAGGATCCTGCTGTTTGCAGAACACTTGGTGCTCGTCATTGCTGGGAAGCTGTTGGAGTGGCGAGAGCCGGCGGGGTTTTTGACTCCTGTGTGATGTTGGAAGGACACAGAGTAGCCTCAAGGTGCTGCTGTCCCTTTAAAACCCTCCTTTTGTCTGTTGACTCAGTGATTTACAGTAAAACATAATTTCATTTCTCTCAGCTAATTACAAACTCCTCCTTTCCAAACTCCTGATCTCTTGACACAGCCGAAGGCATCAGTGGCAGAGCAGAGCCCGGATTTGGGAGCTGCTGGTGCTGCACCGCTATTCCTGCAGCACGGGTGCTTCTCCCGTGCCTCTGGAGCCTGCCATTGTGCTGGGAAGTGGAGCAGGTAACCACTTCATCAGTCTGAGATTCCATTCTCGTGGAGCACCGAGGTTCATTATACTCACTTTATCAGCAGTGCGCTTTACTGCCGAATCCATGAGAGATATTCATGTGAAACATGAGCAGAGAGAGAGGCATTGCATCTTTTCATTAATAAGCCCTCTTCTGGGATCCGGCATTAGTGAGATTCAGCGGATCATAGAGCACAGGGGTATCATTTTTACATGATTACTCTAAATTCTTAAACCAGAGGCTTAAGAGAGAGGCTTCTCACAAAGGCAGCTGTGGGAATTGTTAAATGATTGGCACAGCACTCACGATGGGCTGAACCACTCTGGGTACCTCCAGTCATGGGGGCTACCAGCAGGCAGTTTATTACCTGCCACCGAGGGAAAAGTGGAGGAGAGAGAGTGTATCAGACAGAGGAAGACGTGCTAACCCTGCAAAATATCTCTGTAGTTCCGTCTCTCCTCCTGAAAAAAACTCTTGCCATAATCCTGATGCAGTGCATCATCCCACCACACAGGTTGAGCCCTTCCCTTCCCTTCCCTTCCCTTCCCTTCCCTTCCCTTCCCTTCCCTTCCCTTCCCTTCCCTTCCCTTCCCTTCCCTTCCCTTCCCTTCCCTTCCCTTCCCTTCCCTTCCCTTCCCTTCCCTTCCCTTCCCTTCCCTTCCCTTCCCTTCCCTTCCCTTCCCTTCCCTTCCCTTCCCTTCCCTTCCCTTCCCTTCCCTTCCCTTCCCTTCCCTTCCCTTCCCTTCCCTTCCCTTCCCTTCCCTTCCCTTCCCTTCCCTTCCCTTCCCTTCCCTTCCCTTCCCTTCCCTTCCCTTCCCTTCTTATTTTAACCTTTTCTGATCCCACCTTCATTAGTATGGTTGCTGAAATAATCCCCTTACAGCCTCCACCCCCAAATAATTCATTTTTGGCTGGGCAGAGGCTCAGTTAATTCCACCAGACCTCTGAGATCCATTGCCCACGCACAGGAACCCTTGCATGGCTCACAGCCAGGGTGCCCAGGCAGCAAACCTCTGCTGGGCTGGGAGGTTGGTGGCATTTTCATCAGACAGAGGCATCTATGGGTTCTGGAGACCTACATTATCTTTTGGAGGTCACAATGTGTAATTCCATCCAAAATTCCTGCACTGCATTCCCTCTGCCCTGGCTGCTCAGTCCCACCCCTCCAGGCTGCTTGCAAACAAAAATCAGGAACTTGATGTGGCTGAAATAAAAACTCTGCTGTTTGGGATTTTTTTCTTCCTGGATTAGTTTTCAGATGGATAAGTTCCTCAGTCAGTTCCAAAATACAGATGCACAAATGCTTATCCCAGCGTGAGGAAAGGGACCCCACAGGGACCAAAGGGACTGGGCAGCTTCTGTCACTGACAGCCAGAAGTGTTGGCTGAGGTCTGCCTTCCAGGCCCCGTTTGCCAAAGGGAGATAATAGTAATTCCTTATTTCTTACTTCTTCTTTAAGGAGAAGAGGCAGCATTTGCCACATGTTTGCATTTGTCCATGGAGCTGGATCTTAGAGCAGGCATCAAACAGCAATGACTGCCAGAGCCTTCCCAAGGTGTCCTTAACTCTGGAAGGCAAAGGCACCACTGCTCCCTTTGCATTTCCTTGAGGAGTGTTAGCAGGAAAATCCTTCCTCACCTATTTCTCCAACATCTTCAAGTCCAGCTGCAAATCCTCCAGCTTCCCAGTGATCCTGATCCCAATTGCTAGTAGGATTGTTTTGAGTTTTGAAGTTTAAAAGAGGTTGAGAGGAGAAGGAGGAGATGAAGGAAAAGGAGAAGGCCTATGAAGAGGAGAATAGACCTGTGAAACCAAGAATCCATACTAGAGATTTCTGAGGTATCCTGCCATAAACTGTTTTCAGCCCTGGTGCAAATCCATCAATTTTCAGGTTTTTAGTTTCAATTGATTTTAGGCAGAGATGTTCCTCTTTCAGAAGATTTCTTTCAATCTCATGCTTTTCTACAAGTCTGAAAAGAAAAAGAAAACAAGAACCAAGAAGTTGAGGTCATATGGGGGGCTGAAAAATCCAGATCAAACAGCAAAGAACACCCGATTAGAAGCCAACACATTTCTCTTTTCAGTATCTCTGAAATTGTTTGGCAGACTTAATTAGAAACAGGTGCAAGCTATAATATTTATTGCAACAATGCATCATTTTTGTCTGTTTCCAAGGTCATTGTTCCAGCCAATGGGAAGCCAGCAACCCACAGGGAGTATAACTTAGTCTATATGGGTAAAATGTGAATTCCTTAACCCTTTATGTAATGGAAGGAAATACAGCATTGCACAAAGAGCAGCGCTGCCAAAACAGAAAATCCTGTGAGGAATCTGCCATGATAACAGGTTCCAGTGGAGTAAGTGACATCACCAGCTGAGCTAATAGGGAGCCTTAGGTAAAATGGAGTGGGTACAGATAAGGAAGGAGAAAAACACTTTTTTGTTTTGCTACTGCTCTTTCCAAGGCTAGATTTATGTGGAATTGCTGCAGCAGGAGCCCATGATGGTGTTACCAAGCTCTGGTCTCACGGGCAGGGCTCAGCTCAGCTTAGCAATGAATTCCTTTGGCTGCATCTGAATTCAGAGGGGTGGGATGGGATGGGCTGGGCTGGGCTGGGCTGTGGATGCTCCTGCACTGAGGCACCACAGCAGCCTTTGTGCTGCCAGGTGAGTGTCCTGGGGCTTTCCAGTGAGGGAAGCCTGGGAAAGCTTCCTGCCTGTCCTGCTGCAGCTTTAGAGAGACAAGGTCCATGTGCTTCTCTCCGTCTGAGGGAGTGGCCCAAGCAGGATTTCTCCTGGTCCCACGGTGATTCCAGTGGTTAACAGTGCCCTTGGTTGTGAAAAAAAGCCCCACTTTCAAAGCCTCCACTTAATTCCCTCTTGTGAGTTTTTCTCAATAATCTTTGCATGACTTCTTTGTGCTTTTATGTTCGTTTAGGAGTCAGGATCTTCTTTTAAACTCTGTTTTATTCCTTTTAAATGTGACAAATATAAACATGGAAGCAAAGCAGCTCACGTTAATAGCAGAGATGTGTGAAATCACGGCATTTTAGCCTTTTTGCAAGAGCTGCAGGAAGTTGCCAATATTTTTTGCAGACAGAACTATTCTTTTCACCTTCAAATCATCACACAGCATAAAATCTGTGGATATTTGTGTGTCTTTGAATAGATACTAAAGGTAGTGAGGAAATACAGACTCTCTCTTGAGAATTTCCACACCCTGAGTCCTCATTTGTTCTTTTGGCACCCACAGCTCCCTCAGAGACACCTCAAGTCACCACCAGTGCCCAGATCACCTGTCCTATGTCTGTAATTAATTACCAATGTTCTGTGTGATCCCAGGAACCACTCTTGAGAGAGTATCATCTGTCCATTACATGCAGAAGGAACATAATCCAAACACATCCCATTGATGGATTTGGGATTGAATTCTGAGTGAATGTTTAGGGAGAGAGACCCTGCAATCCTTTTTAGAGAGCTCAGTAGAAGAAATTATTCTCTTTAGAGAGAACTCCTCCTCCCCAGCACTCCCAGCAATTTCCCAGCACTAAATTCTTGGGAAGTTCAGACCTAGCTGGAAACTTTGCAGCTCAGCATCCTTTGCTGATTTGTTCCCTTTGGTGATTTTACTCTCTCACACTTTTTAACTGAGCCTGGCTCCTGGCTTGCAAATCCTTTTAGTGGTGGGGCTAGTGTTCTTGTGCATCATCCTGTGCACCACAGCTTTGCTCAGGTAATCTGATTCCTAAAGAATTTGTGAAATCCCCTCCTCTGTCTCTCCTCCTCTCCAGGAGCAGAGGGCTCCTGCAGGGCTGCTCTCAACCTGGGAATCTGTCACACTCTACAAGCCCAGGCTCCTGCCAGTGTGTCCCAGGTGTGTGCAAGGAAGAGCAGAAGGGAAACAAGTAGATTGTCCTTGTCCAAGGCTTGCTGGGATGGCAGCTGACATCCCTGGGCCAGGGAGGCACTGCAATGAGGGGAGGGCATTGGACAGGCATTTCAAGCTTGTCTTTGCACAGCCCTGCAGGAGAGCCCAAGATGGGTAAATGTGTGGGATGTGGAGGAGCAGGAGGGGCTTCTGCAACATGTAAAGAACCAGCACTCTTGGGACTTGTAGGAGCACACTGGGACACTGGGAACATGGAATAGTGATCCTGAGAGGCTCTGGTCAGTGGGGCTGTTCTGCTTTGTGTCTTATGTGCTAAGCCATGCCAGGGTTGTGCTTTACTGAGAATCAGACAGCTCCAGATACAGGTGAGCGGCTTCAGTCTTGGGACATTTCTGCATTGTACTTAACTGAATAATTCCTTTCTTTTTTTTTTTTTTTGGCTCATTGATCAAGCTGCTTTTGAGAAAAGTGATACTTTGCATATCTGGCTAAGTGCTGTTAACAGCCTCTGCCTGCGGTTTGTTAAAATTAAAAAAAAAAAAAAAGAAAAAGAAGAAAAAAAAAGAAGTGTGATCTTGCTGGAGAAGTAATTTGCTTCTCTCCAACCAATGATGGCTTGCACTTTATGCAAATTGGTATCTAGGGACAACAAATCCCATTTAATACATATGCATAGTTCATAAAAAAAACGACGTGAGAGAAAGAGAAAAAAGATAAAGCAACGAGTCAGCAAAAGAACAGGTTCCGAAGAAATTTATTGTCCCAAATTGGACATTTGTAACAGATGATGTGAACAAGTGTTAACTTTGTTTTCAGCAGCTCTTCACGTACATTCACTAGACATCACACAGATTATGTTTTAAGGATCTGAACTGTAATAAAAAAAAGTGTCTGTGGGCTTTGGAGTGTTGTGTTCCATATGGTCGGGGAAGTGCGGAGTTATTGCGACAAGCATCTTGTGCAGCTCATTACGTGCGGCGGTGTGAGCTGCGATGGCTGCGCATCGCTATAGGGTACGTACATGACATCCCACAGTCAGCAGATAGCAACTGGAAATGAAAGATATGAAGGCACAGAGTACAGCTTCAGGGAACATGTTAGACAAAACATCTGCTGGTATCAGAAAGCTGCATTATCAGATCATTGTGGCCATGAATTTTTTATAAAGACTTTTTTTTTCCTTTTTTTTTTCTTTTTTTTTTTTTTTTAAAGCTGCAACTTTGAAAGTGACATTTTGCGAGAAAGTTTTTGATTGAAGTGTGATGTCAGGAGAAAGGCCAATCTAGTTTATTATCTGTGTAAGAGCTGGCGTTGGCAGCGTGAATCAGCTCCTTTCTCCGAGCAGTTGAGCTGGCCATTCATGTACTGCAAGTGCTGCTCCCCTTCTGATCTCATGCTGATAAAACCTCGGCCCGGGTTACAGGTTGTGGCTTCAGTACCAAGGAGTTTGCAAAGTTTTTGTTGCTTGGCGTGGCTGGGGGCTGCCTCACTCAAGAGGCAGAACCCTTCTGTTGGTAGGAAGGAGCACAGAATGTTTCATAGAGAGGAGAGCTCAGCATCCTCAGCTCATCCCCCCGAGCAGGACTCTCACATCCTCCAGGTGCTGTCACCACTGCAGCGCTGAGCATCAGCCACTCTGCCAGGGATGGCCACAGTTAAAAAGTCAAAATCTTCCCCCAGGCTGTTCCTTGGAGGCGCGTCCGTGAGCTGTGGACACCGTCCTGCTCAGAGGGGCCTCCCACCTCCTTAACATTCCTGGCGGTGCAGAGGGCAGTGGGATGGCACGAAATGTATGTGCATAGTGTAACTATTTACATTAACTGGACAGGCATTTTCCATCCTTTCACCTCTCCTGACCCAGCTGGGAATTTTCCTGCAGCAACAGGTACCAGTGGAAAACCTGCCTCTGGCTGACCTGCAGATGTTCTCTCTCTCTCTGTCCAAAAGTGAGCAGACTGTTCTGTGCTGATTCACAAAGTTAACTCAGAGAAAAGACCAAATTTACCCTGAATTTTGGGTAGTCTTTTTCCTTTTTGTGTGTAACAGAGAGTGGGAGACTGGAGGGATGTGTCTAAAAGCATTCTGACTTATGAAAGAATTTAGTTGTCACAGTATTTTTTTATGCGGAGCCATTCATTAATGTAATGGGGTGCAGAGAAAGCCAGGGGTGGTTTGTCCCCCATCACTGGTACTCAGGGAGCCTGGAAGTGAGGGATTTTTCTGGCCTGACCTGTTGCTGAACAAGGCAACCCTCTGCTGAGGGATTGGGCTGCTGAGAGGAATGGTGTTCCCTGGGATGAAACCCACCCCAGCCATGGCTGAACAGCATTTTCCCAACTGCTGCCTTGGAGAAGCAGCAAAACCCAGCAGGTGTTTGGGACATGCAGACCTAGGCTAGGCTGTGTCACTTACCCACACAGGAGCTACATCAGGAAGGTAATTCAGTGTTCTCACCATGGTACAAAAATAACCTTAATGGCTTTTTGTGATTACTTCCTTGGGAGGAGACTTTTAGAAAATGCTAAAAGATGTATTTAATGAAAAGGAAGCAGATCAAAGCTGAATAGTTTTTCCTCTTTTGTTGTTCAGTGTTTGTTTGTTTGAAAGAACCAGTTTAATTAGAGTTTGGAGGTTTGTTATGAGTGGAAATTTTGATTTCAAACTTGCTCGTAGATGTGGAAATAAAAAGCTGAATGTGGATCTGCATGTCCCAGGGGACTGGGACATGCAGATCCAGACTGGCTCGTATCCATGAGCCCAGGTGAGAAGCTCCCAAAGCATGGGATGCTCTGCTTGGAGGGGGACAAGGAGTAGAGCTGCCTTTACCTGAATCCTGGTCATCAAGGACATTGTGATAGCTATGAAAATAGCATCAGAGGCTCTCACATTTGTAGTGTTCTTTAGGAGTGCAGAGCTCTTTTGTCTGGAACTGTTCCTGTCCTGGCTGCAGGAAGCCCAAGGAAGAGCCTCCACCAGGCTCAGGCACTGCTCAGCTGGGAACTTTGCTGGGCAAGCTCATCTGCCCAGGCTGGGGAGGTTTCCCTCTGTCCCAGCATCCTGCTGTGTCACATGACACATCCCTGTGTGTCTGGAGTTAGGAGCGTGGCAGTGCCACACAAAATGAGACATCAACCAAATTTCTTCTTAACTGTTGTCGTGTGCAGTGACCCCACACTGAGCCAGGCTGGGCCTGCAGTCAGTCCTGGCCATGCCACTGTGAGTGCAAATCCTGGGCAGGTACTGATTCACCTGCAAGCCAACAATTCCACATGGAATGATGAGTCTGTGCTTTGCAGAACCATGGGTTTCATTGCAGAGCCTGACACGTGCACATAGAGTCCAACCCCTCCCCTTTTTACACCTTCACTTTTAGTTTGAAAGATTTCTTTGGATATTCTTCAGCTTTTCCTCATCGCTGTCAGCTCTCCCTGGTAGCAAAAATATTTCTGAGCAGGTCAGTGATGGAATAGACATGACTCCATACAGAGCATGTCTGTGTATGTGTGTGTGTGTATATATATATTTACAGATGTGCACATATGTATGTAAATTTGGTAATGCATAGAATAATTCTGCCCCAATTATAGACAGTTTTAACCTGGGAGCAGGCAGAGGGGGCACAGACCAGGCCCTGCCATGCAGCAGGAGTGTGGAAGGATATATGGACACCCAGCTAACGAGAAGGGAAGGGAAGTGGCTGGAGGCTGAAGGGATGTAATGGGTCCCCAATGTGGCATGCACATATGCTGCCACACAGCAAATGCAAAGTGCCACCACCAGTGACAAGTGGATTGCACCTAAGGACAACAGCTGTGCCCAGTGCCCAAACCCAGTCAGCCTCCCGACCCCGCGTGCCCCTGCTCTGATGTGGATTAAACTGGTCAGGTCTGGGAGCCTCTCTGAGCGTGTCTTGCACTGCAATAATGGCTCAGTAAATCTCTGAGTACCTCTTGCACGGCTGCCTCTTTTGCATTTGCAATCTTGCATTTGTGGGATTGTTTTATTTTGTTTTATCTTAATTTATTCTGCTGCGCTCGGTGTGGCGGGAGCGCTTTGATTATCTGTGTAGATCATTGCATGGTTTAGTGCAGTTCTGTGTTACAAACCCTCCCACATAACCCTGCTATTTGTTCATAATTTTTCTATTTTGAAGAAACATCCTTTGACACCTGAGCTGGATCTGCTTTTCTTAGGCATAAATATAATTGTCCCTGGTGAAGAGCATCTCCCTGACTGGTCCCATCCCCTCTGTATATATTTGAATATATAAAATATTAATAAATGATGCCAAATGTTTAATCATATCCGTTTGACTCTACGAGGCTCGGTATATGCAGGCTTTCCTGTTAACTGCCTCTGTGATATCTACATACTGCTGATTTGTTGTTGAGCTGGAGTTTTAAAAGCAAAACTGAGGTTTGCAGTTTGATTTGAATTAATCAGGTCTGATTAGACAGGAACACATCAGGCTGTTCTGGAAATCCCTGAATCTCTCTAATTCAATTTCATGTGTTATTCAAAAAGAAATAGTTCATAGCTTAAGCAAAAGTGCTATTTATTTAGCACTGTTTTTTTCAAAGTGCTAAATCTTATGGAGGGGGGCATCGTGACGATGATCAGGGTGTAGGAAAGAAAGCATTTTGTTTTATGAAAATACAGATATTTTAGAATGGAGTCACCTGCTGGTAGATCTCATAAATGTACATAAAAGGATGCTCCCTAATATTATTAGTTTGGTTTTTTCTTCCCATCACCCTGGCTGTCCATCTAGGAAGCTTTGATAGCAGGAGCCACAAAACCAGAAGACTGTATTTAGTTTAATAAGCCAATTTAAAGAGAAAGGTTGGAATTATGTATGGCAGAGGACAATTATGCAAACTAAATGATTCTTCAATTAATAATGAGATCCATGAAAGGCAAAGGAGACAGGATGCTCCTGTGAGAAGGAGAAGGCTCCTGGTCCCCACCACGGCGTGGAGGGAAGGGAGAGGGGCCGGGGCAGCTCCCAGACAGACGTGGAGGGGCTCTGCTGGTGGCATCTGTCCGGGGGAGCCTCCAGGGGAAGTTGGGCATTCCTGGGCAGCTTTCCCTGGGATGCTCTCCCTCCCCCAGAGCTCTGGGGCGGGGTGAGCCCCTCTCCGGCCCCACACTGAGGACGGGGAGGTCACAACCCCAACCCACCCTTCCCTTCCTGCCCTCGGGACAGACGCAGCCCCCGCTCCGGAGCCGCCAGTTTGGCTTTCTCCAAGGAGCTCCGGTCCCTCTTTTCCGTGCCTGCCGAGCCCGGAGGTCGGGGTGGTGAAGAGCCAACAGTTCGCCGCCTAAAGCAGCGGCAGGAGCCGCGGGCAGAGCAGGAGCGCCGGGAGAAGGGGAAGCAGCGATTATCGGGAGTGATTGTTCGGGAGGGCAATAGTGGGAGGCGCTGTCAGTGACAGGGATTCACTACGGGACGCAAATCACTTAAGGCAAAGCCATTAGGATCAATTTAAAATACCAAAGAGGGAGGCTAAAGTGACAATAGCATATTTTAATTGAAATCACAAATATCATTCGGGCTTAAAAGACCAGGCACAGTTGCTCTATCTGAACACAGGAAAAACTTTTCCTTTTTTAATAAAAAAAACCAAAGCAAAGATCAAAATAGAACTAAGAACTTTTTTTCATAAAGTTCTTAAATCCTACCTATATATATA
This sequence comes from Melospiza georgiana, assembly GCF_028018845.1. Lineage (NCBI taxonomy): Eukaryota > Metazoa > Chordata > Aves > Passeriformes > Passerellidae > Melospiza > Melospiza georgiana. The sequence goes on along the minus strand of NC_080432.1, from coordinate 13,879,014 downwards.
AATATATAAATATATATATATATATATATATATATATATATATATATATATATATATATTTCTAACGTTCTCTTTTCTCTTGACTTGATGGTCATATTATAAATGGAATTAACTACATTACTAATGCTTTAAATTTTTAAATTTTATTTTAATAGGGCCTAGGGCTGAGGCATGGAATCAGCACATTAAAAGAAAAACACAGTTACAGGGACAATAAATAGTGTGTCCAGATAAACACTTTTATCTGTGTGTTAGTTTTCTTTATTGAGCTGAGTAGCCCGTGTGCAGAGACTGGGGTTTTTACAGACATTTTTCCAGAGCTGAAGTCCACATGATGAGATTGTTACTGGTTTTGGCAGCAGCAATGTGAGCTTGGTAAAAGAGCCTGGCATGGGAATCCACCGAGTCCTGACATATCCCATTTGCCCCGAACTCTTTGATTTCTGCTCACAGAATCTGACATGTGTTGGGCATTGACCTTGCTCTTTTAAATAAGCTTATTTTAGAAGACCTCTGCAGAACGCTGTGTGTTTGGCCTCGATGTAAGCTGTTAGGGAAATGTAGTACAAACACAGAAGTTGTATGTTTTGAATGCCAGAGATGTTAAGCAGCAGAGCAGTTGGTAAAAGCTGTACTTCTGACTGCTTTCTGTGCTCTCAACACGTGTCCTGAGAGAAAAGAAAAATTATTTATCCTGCTTTCGTGTGAAGGTTGTTATTCATTTATTTTTAGCAGGAAGTTCAGGACCAGACTGCTTTTTCAGTCCTACATATTCCAACCTGGGCTCTCAGACACTCAGTGGAGCAAAAGCAGCTTTTGAAAAAGTGACTCTTGGGGATGTCCTGGCTCAGTGTCTCAGTGTCCTGTAGAATCACCCCTGGAAATGTCTCTGCAGAGAGGTGCTCAGGTACAGGAGTGACTTTTCCTTCTGGAGCAGCACCCTCACCCTGCATTTCAGAAAGGGCTGTAACCTTCAGTGGAGATCTGGTTTCCATCCATTACAGAGGAGCAGCTGGGGTGGCAGTGCAGCCCAAGGGCTGCAATCTTGCCAATGCAAGGAAACAAATCACTGGGCCCCAATGAGGAGAGGGACTGGAAGTGCCTTTAAGAAACAGTTTCAAAAAATGTCCCTTATTAAGCCTCTCTCTGTTCAAGCCACTGGAAAGCTACCAACCCCAGAAACAGCAAAAGCAGAAGAAAACTTGGAAACACCTGGGATGTTGCTGTGATGCCCACACTCCTGCACCTTTGCCTTGGCCTTTGAGCTCTGGAGCCTGGAAATTCAGTTAGATGGACAATATGTTCCCAGAAAGGGTTGCTGAGTCTCACCATGCCTGAGGAAGTGGCAGTAATATTCTATAAAAAGGAAAGCAGGTATCCAGTCACCAAAATAAATGTAAATTTCAATTTGTGGCCATGTGCAGCTCTTCAGGACAAAACCTGGCTCGGTGTGGAGCAAGGAAAGGCAGCTGAGCTGTGCCAGGACATTGATAACCCTGTTCCATGGCTCTGAGCACTCAGCTGAGCTGGCTTCCCAAGCCCCCAGGATGGCCATGGAGACCCCACCTCTGGCACTGGGTGAAAGGCTGTGATCGTTTCAGGGAGCATTTCCTTGGCTAAAGGACTCTGGAGTGGATTTCCCCCTCTCTGCAAAGCCTCCTCCCTGATTCAGCAGCGGCACAGGGAAGCCCTCCTGGCCCATGAATAATTCATCTCCAGCGTGTGCAGGGGTTCAGAGCCTGGCCCAGACAGTTTTTTAGGGAAATAAGTGAGCATCCTGCCATCAGTGCCAGTGCTGGTGGCTGCTCCATGGAGGACGGGCTGGAGCGGTGCCATCAGTCAGCAGGAGGGATGGCAGAGCTGCTGCCCCTCCTGCAAAGGGAAAATTCCCTCAAATTCCCTTCACCGGCACTCACAGGCTCATTTTGCCAGGGAAGTGGCTTTTATTTGTTGTGAGTTCTTCATACAGAACAAAACCTAAATAATGTAACATATTCTGGGCTCTGGGCAGATAAAAATTGAAAGGGCCGGGGTGTTTGTGCAAGTGGAATGATAGTGACAAGCACCACATGGGGTCCCCAAGGATGCTGTCGGGGGACTCGATCCCCATAAAATGATGAAAGACTCTGATGTAATGGCGCTCTGTGAAACAATTTAAACATAAATGCTACTTTCTGTCCCATTAGCAAATGACTGCCATTGTACCAGGATTTTTTTATTTTTGGTATGTGTTTTGAGCACACTGAGACCAAAAACTTGCATTGTGATAGTGCTGCCGGAAGATTTAAAGGTTGTGGTGAACTAAAAATTGAAATGCAAATCACACTTTCCCACAACCTCCTGCTGAGGCCCAAATTTTTATAGAATGGGTCATGCAGTCCTGATGAAGAATCAGTGCTCTGCCTTTCCTGGGATTCACAAATTAGTTGCAGTCCAAGGTATCATTTCCTTACAACAGAACTGTAATTCACCAAGTGAAAGTTTGTCACTGAAGACAGTCTCCTGCTCTTACATTAATTTTTCCAGCTGCAGTGCCACTAAGGATCCTTTCCCAGACAATGCAAACACACACATCACAGCTCCCCACTCTGCAACATGCTCTCACTGAATATAAACACACTGTATATATTGATCCTTTCCCTCTTGCTTTTTTTCTTCCCCAGCGTGCAGGTGGTAAAACACTGACTGCCATGAACTTCATCAGGAAAAAACAAAAAAAAAAAAAAAAAAAGAGGAAAAAGCTGTGGAAAGCTGTGGTTTGGAAGCAGCAGGATGGCAAACTGCAGGCTGGGAATGTGGCTGCCAAAACCACCACAAGGAGAGTGGGGCATAGAGGCATCTGTGGAGCATTCTGTTTGTTAATTGCTCATGGAATTTCAGGTAAGGAACATCCAATGGGATTTGTTCTAATAGAGAGTGGCCTGGGTTTTGCTTTCCAGGGTGCCTTTTTTTCATCATTATTATTTGTATTTTTATTGCTATCATTACAAGTGCCCAGCTCTCTCTGGCTGGGAGCACAGTTCACAGAGGGGCTGTGGGGCAGCACAAGGCATTTTTAGCCGTGCACATGCCAGGCAGTACCAGCACAGATCTCCAGGCCCTGCTGTGTCCCAGGGCAGGATCTTTCCTGGCTATGAGAGGACAGATCCCTCTCAATGCTTCACCTCTCCAAACACAGGAATCTGCTGGGGGGTTCCCAAGTGCTGCTTGTGGGCTCAGTCTGTAACAGTTTTGAGCTGGTTCTCTGTGCCCTGAACCGCTGAGGATTCCCAGGAACCTTTTGGTCACTCCTTTCCCTTCCAGCTATTTAGAGGTTCCTTCTACACAAAAATGTGCTGGAAATTACCACCAGCAGTGCATCTCTGGTTTGCATCTGGTTGCCATCCTGCAACTTTAGCCAGTGCTACAACTTACTGCTAATTAGCTCCCAGCTAATGGTGATCCCTGCCAGTGCTGCAGCGCTCTGGAGTCCGTGGGCATTAACAAGAATTAGCATTTGTTGAGGGCCGTGGTGGGAGCTGCCTGTCTGCAGCATTTCAGGGGTCCCTGTTGCTGGAATGTTTGATTGCCTCCTCCAGTAATTAGCACTGACACTGAGCAAGTTTTTCAGAGGTCTCACTTGGCTGTGCAGAGACCAAAAACACACTGGGCTCTGTCTCTGGTGAGCAGAGGCCAATAATAATGCATTCCCCAATAATGATGTATCCCCAATAATAATGTATTCCCCAATAATAATGTATTTCCCTGCTTCTCTCCCCTCCCCTGGCACAGGTAACAGAGCGCCAAGGGATGGAGTCAATGGCTGTGCTACTGCACTTTTCCCTGCTTTGTTGTCCTGCATGAAATGCTCTCTCACAACTTTTTTAATGTGTAGAGAACAATTTAACCATTTTAACTTTAAGTCAATTGCCTCCTTGGTTTGGGAATACGATGGTAGTTAAAATGCTTCAGGAATCTGACACACCAGCAGTGAGTAACTCTGGTGCGCCCTTCCATGCCTGTTTAAAAGAGGGTGCATTATCAGAATTAAAGCACCGGGAACACAGAGAAATACAGGCCCCTTGTAACCCTTGTGGGGTGCATGAGCACGTGACTGGTGCTTCTTTAGGAACACCCACTGCTTGTCTGGAAGCAGAGGTTGGGGGAATGTCGCTGTGTCCCTGGTCACTTTCCCCAACGCACTCTGCAGGGAGAGGCACGTGCAGCACATCCCGCCCGGCCTGGCTGCAAAAGGAGCTGCAAAAGGAGATTTTTCCATGTGCTACTGTGCAGAGGAAGCTGCTCTCACCCTCACCCTGAGGAAGATGAGCTCTAGGAATATGCAAGGGGCCTTTTTTATAGCTCGGGGCCCAGGAGGGGAAGCAGTGGTCATGAGCAGAGGCTGGAACTTGGCTTGTTAAATAAATCTCAGGCTGTAGCTGGTTTTAATTTATTTTTTGTTTTATGTGCAGGAGACTGGGCCTTGCAGGCCTGGCTAATATCAAAGCCTGGGGTTTTGTAGATTTTTAATCAAGGTCCACTTTGGGGGGTTCTGCTTTCGGGGCTTGCGGACGTGTAGGATTTTTTTGTCATGTTTTTCATTTTTTCTTGCTGCAGTGTCTGGATTTCTTTAGTTCAACTTTTCCATTCTTCAGACTTGAGCCAAGTGAGGGATTTCAAATTACCCAGCACTTTCCAGAGATGTTTTTTTTGGTTGTTGTTTGGGGTTTTTTGGTTTGGGATATTTCTTTTTTTTTCTGAAGCAGACTTGCAGTCCAGTTTCTCTGAAAATCACAGATGGCATTGCAATCCTACCCCATTGCCTCTCAATAATTTGGCATTCTTTGCACTGTCTGAATAGTTTATTGTTCATCAAATCTGTATGAAAGGAATTTAATATAAATTTTTTTTTTTGTTTTGTCCCTCTGCTGGCAGGAAAAGTAAATCCCAAAGTATTTCAGCAGGTGCTATTAATATGCAAATAATGGAGAGTACACTGGGTCTAATAGACCTCCCAACTACATGGGAGGTGTCGCTGTTGGAGCAAATTAGCTTTCTGTAATTTGCATGCTTTTCACAGCCTCCTGGGATTATATTTTAGATCAGAGACAATAAAAGCATATGCTGTTAGTTTTAAATGTAACTAATTTTAGACTTTGAAACCGTTTTAACCTAACTTCTCAGTGTTAAACTGTTATTTGCACAGAAACTTTCCACAGAGCTTGTAATTTGCACAGCCTTTCTGTTCCCCCATCAACTGCTCCATCTCTCTTTCCAGGCTGAAAGAGAAGAAAGGAATCTACCAGGTGGCTGCATCTTGAAAAACAGGTATTTCTCACAAAATCCAGATTGTCCTAGACTGGTTCTGAGCCTGCATTCAGATCCTGATGGGGTCTAGATTGAGCTTTTTATGTCAAACTTCTTCCCTCCCATTTGGCATCTCCGTATGGTGCAAATCCATCCCAGAAGGATGCTGTGGCCCCTGCTGGCTGCTCATGGAGGGAAGAGGCTGCTCCTACCATCAGCAAATCTTCTTTGCTTACCCAGCAAAGCAGAGTCCTGGGCTGCTGTGGCACTAATGCCCAGTGTGGCTGTGCCTGCTGAGAGTCTGTTGGGAAACTCTGTTTGAACAAACAGGAAGAAAAGCAGGGATTTCACAGCAGGCTCAGTCTGTACAGTCACACATTACTGACTTGTACTGGCACATTATCAATGGCACTTCCCAATTGGTATTGACAGCAGAAATGCCACTGTTGATGCCTGTGCTTTGGGACAAGGGGGATGATGGGGCCTATGGAGCTGTGTCTGTGTTCCAGGTGCTGCCATGGCTGTTTTGTGCTGGACTGGCCAGGTGGTGACACAGGGCAGCCACTGCAGCCCTGCCCCTTATCCCCATCCTCCCCTGTGCAGCCGGCAGGACCCAATTTCTGCTGCATGGAAGGAGGGCAGTGAGAGGAGCTGCAGCCAGAGCTGTCAGTCTGGGGAAGGTGCAGAGGCAGCCCCTGTGCTTTGTCCCAGTGCCCAAGGGTGAGATTTGGGAGCTCCCTGTGCGCAGCTGGTTCCATTGCCCGTCTGTGCAGGGTGTCCAGATCACTGGGGCTTGTGGGGTGGTGGCCATCCTTTACTCCAGGGGGGACAGAGCTCAGGGGTAGGATCAGATGTGTGGAGGAGATGGCAGCCAGGTGGATCAAGTTAATGTTATCAAATTTATTTCTGCCATGGGAAAGGTGAGTGTGGCATGAGACGGTGAGTCTGAGAGGGGTCCTTTGAGACAAGAACCTCTTGGGATGCAGCTTTGTCCCTGCAGCAATGTGTGGTGAGACTCTTCTGAATTTTTGGGGCCACAACTTTGCCATCAATGTTTTATAGGTGCATTTCACACAGACAATGTATAGAAGCAGTCTGTTTCCTAAGGAGTGATCTTAAAGCTGGAAATACCAGGTGCAGATTTTTTCTCACATGTCACCCTAAATGTTTTCTAGCATTAATACCAGTGACCTCCCACTTCTGTTGCTTTTTATTAATGGGATGTGGCTTGCCTGTTATAAGCCTGGGCACTGGAGTTGGAAGCACTTGCTTTATTTAAAAATGAAAACAAAAAGGAAGAAAAAAGGGCTCTGATTACTCAGGTGTCGACATAAAAAAACTGCGATGTTGTGCCAGATGGTTGCATTTGTGAAGCAGAGTGTAGTCAGAAGGAAAGTGGAAGGAGACAAGGCAAGTGTGAAAACATGACCAAAATACCTTCAGCCTTGTTTCATCAACACTGGATTAGGAGGCAACTGTGGTGAGATGCAAGCAAAGAAAAGCAGAAGGGGACACTGTTTGGAAAACAAAAATGTCTTTCACAAAAGCTTTGAGTTAAAGGAAATCAGGAGGTTTTGCATTAAACGGGCCGGTGCCTCGGAGCAGTGTGCCAAGTGCCACCCGTGGCAGAGTGAAGCAGGGATGGCAGCAGGGTGTGTTGGGCCCAGGGTGCCCTGGAGCAGGAGGTGCTGCTGCCAGGCCCTGCCCAGTGCCCGCCGTGCCCGGGGGCTGCAGCGCTGCCCAGAGCCCGGGAAGGGTTTCCCAGGGATGTGGGGCTGTGCCGGCTCCTCCCTCTGCCCGTGCCCACAGGTGGCACCCGGGAGCCCTCGGGGCAGGGCTCTGGGTTATGTGCACCCCTCAGTGGGCACCTGTGACACCAGCCCTGCTGGTCTGTGCCTCAGGCTGTTTGGACTCGTTCCCCACCTCCTGCAGGAGCTTCACTCAACCTCTGCTGCCAGGCCAAAGTCCGTGCCAAGCTTGTAAAAGCTGAGCCCTTGGCAGGCCCGTGGGCAGGGGCTTTGTTACCCTTTTATATCCTGAAACAGAGCCTGGGCACTTTCAACTTTGCTTCCATGCTGACACTTTTGGCTGTCACACAGGGAAAAGTTTAGAATAGTTTGATCTCAGATCACAAATCCAAATTTTTTTTTTTTTCCATTCTTGAGCATGGCTGGCTCTGCCCAGACTGCTTTGGAGTTCTACCCTCTCTCCTCCTCTGTGGTGTCTCAAGGGAAGGAAGAGGAGGCTTTGACATGGGCACAGAGGGGCCACTCTCAAGGTGTGGCCTCTTGTCTCTTAGCCTTGGTTGTATCTTGGTTTACAAACTTGTTGGTGCTTGGGTTTTGTCACCAGAGTCTGAAATCCTGGTGTTCTTTAGCTGCATTTAATTAGAACACCACCAGGAAAATCTGTGGTGATTTTCACGCAAACCATTTCCACACATCTGTCTCACCTCCCCAACCCCAAAAGTACTTCCCTTGTTCACAGGTACTTTGTAGTAAAGGAATTCATCCAAAGATAGTGGAGGTAGGTTATATTTCCAACAACAGGCACAGAAAAAGTGGCAGCAACATGGATCTTCCTCTGATCCCTGCTCTGGTACAGCTAAAGCTTGAATGTAAGTTTCATTCTTTTATTTTTATAAAATCTGAATTCCTACACTAACTTTGGATCAAAAGTTTATTCTCTACACCAGGAAGATGTTTTGGGTTTTTTTTTTTTATTTGCTACAAACTGCATTGTCTTATTTGGGGAGTATGTTCACAATTGAGAAAGAATTGCCTTTATTAACAAATCAAAAGCTTGTGCTGTCAAAACTGAAATCGTTCCACCTTTTTATGTGCAAATTAGAGCTTCTGTCAAACCTTCAGCCATGGTGCATTTCATTTGTGGAAATATAAAAATATCTGGCTTAATATTCAAATATTCTGCATGAGGAAGGAAATAGGAAATATTTGAAGTGATGCATTGCAGTCAAGACTCTAGAAAAATTAGATTTGAAAGAAATAAAGTTGTGCTTTAGCAAAATTTATTTTCCCTCCTTTTGCCAGAGTTCAGAGCGGTCCTTAGAAGTGTGTTGAAGTTATACAGGTGCCTGAATATCTGGTTGGATCATGGCCTTTGGGAGTGAACCAAGCTAAATCTAAGTGTGTCCAGGGCAGGGGAGCTACATCCGCTGCGTTTTTCCTTAGGAGAGGGTCACAAGATGTTTATTTTTTAATTAATGGCAAAGGTACTGAGAAACTTTTCAGTCAATTCATTAAAGTTGGGGTTAAACAAAAAACAAACAAACAAAAACAAACAAACAAACAAACAAACAAACACCAACTATTGGTTCCAGGGTGGTAACTTGTGTTTTGGAAGGTATTTGTAGAGAGGGTAAAATTCTGATTATCTGAAGCTGGGCCCTGGTTCTGTATTTAGGTTTCTAAATAAAGAGCTGTGTGCCCAGCAAGGTGAGGCACTGATGGACTGAACCTGAGCTCCTTCCAGCACAAACAGTTTGGGTTTGAGCCTGAGGCAGCCCACACTCACCCTGAGCCTGGAGCTGCTGCTCTCCTTCTGCTCTCTGAAGCAGCTTGTCCTGCTGTGGGCCTGGTTCTGTTGGGGGGACAAGGAAAACCCTGCAGAAGCACCTGCAGAAAGCCTTTCCAGTGTGCTCAGTGTCTTTAGCTGCATTTTGGCTGATTAGGGTTTTTCCTAGCACCCCAGCAGGCTAGTTCATGTTGAATTCCCAGCTCTCCTGTGACCCAGGAGCCTTTCCATGGCTCTTTGAGAGGAGAGGCCTGTCCAGGCAGGCTGTGTTTGCCCATTTTCCAGTCACATATGAGAATATCTCATCCTGTTTTGGGGAAGTTTTAATGGGGTCCCTTTCACCTCATTATTTCCAAGGCCTGAATCAGGAACTTTTGCTCTTCTGCAGAGCTGAGAGGAGAGGAAGTTTCTGTTCCTTGAGGAGCAGCTTCAGTTCTTGAAGTTCCAGTGCCCTTGGCCCCCAGGAAAGGGCACTGGAGCAGTGCATTAGTGATGCCTGTGGCCAGGCTGGGATGTGCCCATGGAACTCCAGGGCAGGTGTTGTTTCCAGCCACCTGGCTCCAGCAGAAGAGCCCTTCCCACCACACCAGCAGGGTCACAACCACTCACATCTGTGCAGAAGGTGCAGAAAATATCCCATCAATTGCTGTCAACTCTCAGAAGTTCCATTTGGGGTGAATTATTGTCTGCAGGCATCCAGAACACTTGGTCCCCTACAACTCTAATGCTAATGCTGTCAGCAATGCAGAATTTCAGCATTCAGGGTTTCACATTAAGTTCTTCTGGCTCATCTCTCCAGGGGGGCTCCTACAGGCTGAACGTGCAGTGCTCTGCCTGTGAAGGTGTTTATTAGCCCATTACCCATAATTAATGGCAAGGCAGCTACTGAGGCTGGGGCTGTCCCAGGCAAAGCCTGCATGTTCTCTCTTCATACCCATGCCCCAGCATGAATTATATCATGTTCATATTCAGCCTCTCACCATCAGAGACCAACAAAGTGGTTTGGATTGGGATCTCCTCTTTCAGGCCATAAACATATGATCCAGCCACCCCATAAAGTACATTCCTCCAGCTCTCCATGAATTCTCAGGCATAGGTGTGGCATGCAGCAGGGTTTGAGTCTGGTCCCTGCAGCTGCAGAAATCCTGCCCAGCACAGCTCTAAGGCATGGTGTGAAACAGGCACTGGAACTTCACTGGTGAGTTTTGCCTCTGCTGCAGTCACAACTTCCATTATTTTGCTAAAATAGTGGGTACTGTGCTATTCTCCTGCTTCCATGGAGAGGTTCAGGGACAAAGCTCTCTGAATGCCACAGTTTGGTGTGGTGGAAGCTTTGCACTGGGCAAAAAGTGCACTGTGGGCTGGGCACCTCCCTGGCAACTCCTCCCCTGCCAGGAGTGCTGCAGCCTCGTGCACTTGATCCTTTAATTGGCCCATGTGCAGGCTGGACAGCTCTCTCTTTATTATTGTTATTATTATGCAATCAGACACTACTTACCTTCAGAATGTGCTGGAGATACACTCTTTATACAGAAACCATGCACACCCAGACCCGTTTTCTCCATGGTGATTGCAGATAATGTGGAAAGCTCTGCTTTGATTCATTAGTAGAGCAAAATACATAGTCAGGATTATTTGGTATAATTCACAGCACTTCAAAATGCATATATTTTCATAATACTTTAAATTTACCACTTGGACTGGTTACTCAAGCTTTGCTGTAGTGCTGTCATCTTAAAATTGGGGTGGTGCCATTATTTCACTGCAACAGGCCAACCTGGAAGCTCATTAAGTGTGGGATTTGGGGTGAGTGACCATTGTGGAGTGTTTGTAAAACTGCTCAGAGCTCAGGAGGATCCCTGGCACCTTCAGAGCCCTCAGAGGGAAGGGGAACCAACAAGCTGAAAACTTGTTTTCATACTATCATTCAATGATTTGGGCTGGGTGGGAACCTTGACAATTGTCCAATTCCAACCCCCCAAAAAAGGCACAACTCAGGGGAAAAAAATCTAAGGAATTTTGTTTCTTGGGTTGAAAAGTAGAACCACTGAGTTAATTTTAATGAGTTCATTTTGTTTAGGAGAAAAGTATCTTTTAGTTATTCTTTTGGATAAAATTTTGTGATGCATATACTCGGTGTTGTTTTCTGACAAGTTGAGTAAGCAAAACTCCTCAGATTAGCATTTCTTATTTCATCTCGTCTCCTTTCTTGCCTTATCAGGACCATCCTTGGGCTGCACTGACCTGGCCATGACTTCATCCATGCCAGTTGGATGAGCCTCCAGATTCTTGCCACTTACATTAACACAAACATCCAGCTCCATCCCATGAAAATCTCTGAGTTTAAGCCCAGCTTTAAAGACAGTGTTTCAAAAACTCTTTCTAACCAATGGTAACCTTTGGCAAATCTGTATAATTTCCAAGTGTGGGTACAGATTTTTTTCTAAAAATGCAGATGGCAATTTCTGACAGCCATTTAGAGTTTTTTCACCCAACCATCATGTGCACATGGACCTCAGCATCCTCCCAGCAAGGCTTGTCCACTGGAGACAGGATTTAAAATATCACTGCTTAAGTGATTAAACTTACCTTACATTGCTGAGACCACCATGTGGGGGTTTATCCTTTCCTCCTCTCACCACTCATCTCTCTGGGACTTTGCTGGGCACTGTGGGGTCTCTGCCCACCTCTGGAAATCAGCTGTATAATTTACATCTCTGACTTCAGTTACTTGATGGCCAGAGCTTTTCTTTTAGTACCATGGATTAAAATGTTCCAGTTGTCACATGAAAATCTTCCTCAGCCCATCCTGGGAAAAGATAACGTGGTCAGACAAGCTTTTCCCTCATTTCCCAGCTTCTCCCACCTCTAAACCTGTGGTCACCCATGTACCTCATTTCCCAACTCAATCCCTCTAATCAGTTACATATTTTTAAATAATTGTCTGAAAAAATGGACAGAAATTATGAGGATCATTACCAGCTGCCTTCACTGCTGCCATTCCCCCATGTATGTATTTGCTTCTCTGTCTTAACACCTGAAACGTTTGGGAAAAAATTTAAACATGGCAAATGACTGCATTTAATGCAGGAGCTTTGGCACCTCTGGGCTCTGTATTTATAGCTCTGTCATGTTTCTTCCTTGTACTGACCTGGAGAAGAGAATTTTTTTTTTCTTATCTGATGAAAAGGTTGTCTGTCATGATGTGGTTATTGCAGTACAAAATATTGCCTAAAACCTGACCCTGAACAAATTTTGTACAAGGACAGTTTACCCCAGAATTCCAAAGGAGGTGAAATCTTCCTCATGCTCTCCAAAGAGGGAAGCTGCTTGGGGTAAATAAAACTGGGGTGAATCTCAAAATCCATCATGGAGCCTCAATTTTAAATGCAGTGTCTTATCCTGGCTGAAGCCACTCTTCTCCTGGTGTTACTCCACTGTACTTGGGGAGTTTAACGTGGATTAACGTGGATTTTTATTGATGGGTGAGTCAGAAATTTAAAAATTACATGTAATAATCATGGTGTGTGGCTTGAAGAACATCCAAGGTACTTTTAGCCTTATCAAATGACAATTGTTCAATGAGTGTTGCCAACTAAAAAGTGCTTCCAAAAGTGGAATAATTTCTAACTAATTAGGACCTTCACAAATTTCCCATCCCCTTCCATTCATGTTGTCCATGAACAGACTGTGATTTTTCTTTTTTTTTTTTCTTTTTTTTTTTTTTTCATGAGACATAATTATTCCCAAATAATTTTTTTTTGTGGAGGGAGGATAACTTTTCCTGACTCTGAGACATGGTACTTGTGAGGAAGACAAGAGGGGCTGTGCTCACAGACTGCTTACATGGGGCTGGTTCTTTGCCCTGGTTGCATGGATGTGACTTAGGGAAGTTTCTCAAGTTGTGTTGTTTGTTCAGAACTTCTCTCTGCAAATATTTTAAGTGTTCTGGTTCACTCACTGTTAGAATGGCTGGAGGTAGCAAATGCAGCCCCTGGCTCACTGAAATGCACAGGATATATTTCATATGGCAGTGCAGGAGTTTATTCTCCCAAAATGCAGAATCCTTAGTTAAGGGCTCAACCATAAAATATTTACTCACTCTGCTGAGTCCCTCATCTGCCTCTGCTCGTGGGCCCGTTATGAGCAGTTCCTGAGCTCCTCCCCAGCACTGTAAACAGGAACCTTCACGCTGGTAACTTTTTAAGAGCAGCAATAAAAGAAATGAACATAAAGAACCGTTGTCCTTTTAAAGTGGAGTGCCCCCACTCCCCTGGCCGAAGGGAGGCTGGGTGGTTGGTTTTTCAGTGAGACACAAAGCCAAGAGGGCTCTGTTTTCACATGCTAATGAAGCCCAAGGTGACGGGAATTTGGCAGAGCCCGATCCCAGTAGCTGCGGGCCAGGATGGAACTGGCCAGGGCAATACATTGAACACAAACCTACAGCCTGCTCCTAGAACTTCATCAGAAATAAATCCAGTGCCAAATGCCCTCACCATAGCCCAGGATTTTGGCAAAGTGCTTTTCAGATTAAGTTATAAATATTTTGGTAATTTAAGAGCCCAGTGTCCAGAGGCTGGATCGTTTGCTTTCTTTCCAGAAATACTCTGAAGGTGCTCAGTGCCCAGTGAGCTTCCAGAATGAATCATCAGTAAAAGGCACCCTCACCCAGAGGAGATGCATTTCAGAGCACTTGTGCAGTGCATCATTGGGGATCCTCTTCAAACTTTACCAGTGCTTCAGAAAGGAAAAATAAGAAAAATTATCAGAGCAAATTATAAATTTTTAAAGCAAATTTTTGAAGTTCAGCTCTTGTGCGCCAACCTCACCCCCCTGAGGCACAAACACAACTGCCCCACATCCAAGTCAGTGGGGCTGCTCTGAATCCCAGTCTGGGGAAGCTTTGACCATTCAGGTGCCACAGGAGTGAGGGCTCTGTCCCAGCAGTGCCACTCACTGCACTGGGCACAGGAAGATGTGTCCACAAACAGCTCCTGCAAAGTAAAACCAAACAGAAGGACCAACCTCTGCCAGACCAGGTGATTTATTTACCTTCAGGTGAAGCCCAGCTGCTCTTTGCCACTTCTTTCTGGACAAGAATTCAGCTCTGCATTCTAACAGAAAACATTAGAAATAAAACATTTTCAGGTGAGGGGAGAAATTTCAAGTTCTTTAAAATTACAGTGAAATCAGCAAGTAAACAAAGAAGGGTGTGCTATTCAGTCACCTCTCTTTCCTTTTTTTCCCCCCAGAAAGCCATTTCCAGCTGGATTTTCCCCAAGATGTTAATATTGTGCTGGGTTTAATGCTGGCTGAAGCAAGGTAGCCAGTGGTTATTGCAGGCCTGACATGCCTGCTCTGCCAGGGAACAGCGTGAGCTTTCAACTCAGAAAACAAGGTGAACTTTGTTGGGTCATCAATCTGCTTTTGCCTGCCTTGGCCAGGTATGTGCTCACAACGAGGATGAGTTTAATTCAGGATCAGTTTATTTGTACTTTCCTTAGTCAAGGCCTGAGTGGTAAGGGTGGAAAGTGTTCAACCCCAAGGTTTTGAGTTTTTTTCTGGAAAACAAGTTCTTCTTTTGAAGAACTGGTCTGAAGTTTGTAGTGGTAGCTTTGTAGGCAGTTTGTTCACAGAGCTGATGTTCCTGATTGTGAAACAAGAAGCTGAAACATTTTAAACAGAGCCAGGCAAAGGCAATCTTTCCATTTTCTGCTTCCTAGAGTGCACTTACGAAGGAGAATTACTCCTTAGTTTTTCCTCTTCAGCATGAATTCCTGTTCCATCTCCTTCATTCCTCAGATCTAGTCCTCAGATCAGAGGCAGGAATACAGCTCCGTGTCTCTGTAACGTGACACAGAACCAGCACTGAAAATGGGCTTTAAATGGTGCCACTATGTTGATTTAATTGGATTTTGCCTGAGAAATAATATGCAAGTTAAAGCATTACTTACAAAGGTGTGCGCCGTACTTAAAAAATACACCTTTAGTGCTCAGGGTCCAAACATTCCTGTTTTCTGTTTCAAGTACTTCATCAGCTCCATTTCCCCTTGCTTTTCTTTCTTTAAGCCTGATGCTGCTCCTAGGACGTGTGTGCTTGTATTTGTGTGCATGTGTAGGCCCATGATTGTTTCTACTGCTAAGGCTGGCAACGTAGCTACTGTTTTCCAAGCTCAGTTACTATTTTGGCAAACCATGGGTATTTGGGGATATGAAAACTGCTCAGCCACCTTAAGGAAAAAAATTCCATAGGTTTTTGTTTCCACACTTTCCAGTTTTCCACTCATCAGTTGCAGGCTCGTGTTGAAAAATGTGTTTCAGTGTCAGAACTTCTGAAGAGCAAACCCCAGCGGTGGGGGAGCAAGTTCACCCTCTCTGAGCAGCACTGGCTGCTGTAAGGGAATAAATAACAAATAACACAAGCAGATGAATATTAACTAATACCAAAGCATACCTACCCCTCTGAATTGCTTTCTCTGTTCACATTCTTGCCATTTGAGCAGCAGGGCAGCACCAGCTCTCCTCACATATTGCAGCCTGAGAAAACAGCTCCAAAGGGCCAAAAGAAGCAAATAAAATGTATTTGTTATTATGGCTGACCTTAGGCAGGCAGTATGTGGAGCTGCGGGAATCATTCACGGAATCTCTGATTATAAGTATGGTGATAACTGGTAAGACTGTGCTGAACTACTGTGAAACAATTCAGGTAGTCAGCAAACAGGGCTAATTGCTAGTTTGGGGGAGATTATGGGTAATTTACTGCCCACTGAGGGCTTCTACCTAAAAATAAGCTTTTTTTTTTCCTCCCTTTGGACAGCACTTGCATGTTAATGTAGAATTCCTGATGCAATTACATGTGAAGAGGACATTCAGATGCACTTCCATAAATGCCCTTCTGCTTCTCAATTACATTAACTGTCTTTGTAGATCCTTTGATAGAAACCATATTCTTCAGTTTTTTTAAATAGCGAACAGGCGCTGAGCTAGACTTTGCTGCTATCCAAGATGTCCCGATCAAAGGGCTCAGGGTAGCACAATAAACACAAGGAAAGAAACTCCTGGTGCTTTCCAACACAAACTAACGGGGAAGTGTCAAGCGAGCAGCTACTGACAATTCCAGCCCTGAAACCAAATGTTCCTGTGTGAAACTCCACCTTTGAGAAGGAAGAACAAACGCCCACAGAGTGTTTTGGCTATAATTACTTCATTTAAGGGGAAAAAGAAAAAAGTGCCGGATTCGGTTTGCTAAAGTCAAGACATTAATATTTTTGGCATGTAAAGATGTAAACCAAATGTTTAAATGAAATGTCATCCCCTGGGTTCACATTTGCCCACTGAACTATGGTGCACACCCTCCACAGACCTTCATACAATACACATTTTTCAGTTCATTGAAGAAGGCCCCTGCTGCTTCTCAAGGAAAACTAACTTGCAGAAGCAAAATAAATACTGGCGTGGCACTGCAGCAGCGGAGCCTCGGAGCACAGATGTGCAGCACTGCCGGCTTTTCCATCAGATAAGGAGCATCCAGACATAATCACTCCAGTGTCTGGGACACGGCGCACGCTGCGGCGCTGCCCAAGTATGGCCTGACAGACACACGCAGGGAGTGCTGTGGCTGGGAGGCAGGGAGCTGACAGCACTGCAGAGCAGGCCTGTTATGTCTATAGCCAAATGTTTGTGTAATTTAGCCTGGGCTTTGAAATAGCCTCAGAAATCGGGGCACAAATGGAGCTTTGTGAGGAGCTGTCAGGGATGTACCTGCTGCAGCCTGGGGCTGGCACACGGGGAAGCTTCCGTCGGTCTCCTTCCAACCAGCGGGGCTGCTACAGGGCTGCTCCTGGAGAAAAACTTTATATATATATATATTTATATACACATGTGAAGGCCAGCAAGATGGTTAGAGGGGTGGAGCACCCCTATGAGGAAAGGCTGAGAGAACTTGGTTGTCCAGCCTGGAAAAGAGAAGGCTCTGGAGTCACCTAATTGTGGCCTTCCTGTACCTGAAGGGAGCCTGCAATGGAACATGGACAGAGACAATTTCCAAGGGCCTGGTGTGACAGGACAAGGAGGAATGGCTCCAAATGGAGAGGAGGTTTAAACAAGCTATTAAGAAAAATAATCTCTGTGAGGATGAGCAAGGCCTGGCACAGTTTAGAAGCTGTGGCTGCCCCATCCCTGAAGTGTCCACGGCCAGGTTGGACAGGGCTTGGAGCAGCCTGGGACAGTGGAAGGTATCCCTGCCCAGGCCTGAGATGAGCTTTAAGGTCCCTTCCAACCCAAACCATTCTCTGATTCTGTGATATAAATGTATATTTATATCTATATATGCACACATAGAGAGATATACATACAGATATATACACACACATGCACACACACATATATATTATATATATTTGGCCTCATGTTTAATTGTGGGCCCTGGCCCTAACTGCACTGTGGCATGCAAAGGCTTACTGCTGGCTGCTTTCAGGTAAGACACCTCTAAAAAAGCCAAAAAAAAAGGGTAAATGTAACCCTACAGAAATACAGCTCCCAGGGCCTGTGGTAGTTCCTATTAAGATATACAAAGTATCTCAGCAAGGGAAAATTTAACTTACATACAACACATGATTTTAAGTAAAGAAATATTGATGGAGTGGGGGGGGGGGGGACGGACAAGTATTTTTTTACCTCTAATTTATGGCTGAGCAGCTTCATTTTAGGTACTTCATGGGAATATTTTAAACCAAGCCTGCATAATATTAAAATAAGTTAAAATGTATGTAAAATTTATGAGAGCATGTCAGGTGCAATGCTTGATAAAGTAAGTTTAATGCTTCAGAATTTTTTTCTTCAGGCAGAGAAAGCTGAATCTTGCAATTCTAGGTTACAGTATAATTTTAGAAACTCTTTTCCATTATACCATTCTTTTATTAATGAGATCCAACCCAATTTAACAAAAAGAGGTAAATTCCTAAAGAGTTTGTGGAAAGTCCTCAGCAGGTTGGAAGCTGGGAGTGTGTGATAAAAGGGGGTATTCTCCTGTTCATGGGATCTATTCCATTTTACAAAAACACAGAGGAAATCAGTTCCCAACAAACTTTCCAAGGGTGCCTCTCCAGTGCAGTTTTCCTCCTGGAAATGCCGCTCGGCTCCGTGAGCAAACAAAAGCTTTGGCAGCTGACAGGGGCTGTACATCACTTTGAAAACTCTTCATTTACTGGGGGTGTGTCATATTGCTTCATTGTGTGACACTCCCAATTATCGTGACAGAGCTCAGTGACAAAGTACTGTCACCCCACTGCAGATCCAGAGCAGTTTCTTCCCATTTTTCTGCCTGGTCATGGGAACGTCACTGAGCCGGTACAAAGGAGCGGCAGGAGCTGCAAACAGGGGCTGCAATGGCTGCAAACTGCTCTGCTCTATTAAAAATTCAGCTCCTCGGCAATATTAAATCTGAATTTACTTCCATCAAACAGAAACTTAGCATATCTCATTCTTCCATTATAAAATATTGACATCAGGAAGAGTGAATCCTGAAATGAAGATTATAGATGAAAACTATGTGCTTGGTAATTATCTTTTTTTTTTCTTTGTTATTATTCCTTTCCTCTGAGGATTGCACAGGCTGTTGCAAACAGTAATGAAGTTAGCATGCAATGCCAATGCAAAGTGTGCTGCAAAGTTATTCTTTCCCTCATTATGGATGAGGGAGGCGAGACAGGGGGAGGAGGGAGATTTCCCCAGCCCGACCCGCACGCGGGCGGGACAGCCCCCACCTCACATCTTAATCAGCATCCCTGCTGAGGAGAACCTCAGTGCCATCTTGTCTCTGTCTCCTTTTGTTCTGCCATTTCCCTGGGTTTTTTTAGGTCTGTACTGGAGCTCAGAGCTATTAATATCAATGACACTTTTTTTTGTCACAAACCAAGCAGCCGGTTCACAAATCCTTTCACTGCCCTGTAATGCTCTCAAATAAGAGCACTGGGAAACAGAGTTCCAGGCATGGGAATTGTCCAACCCCTCATCCCAACAGCCCTTCTTGACACCACAGTGGGAAGAGATCAACATGCTAGCCAAGCTGCATTGGGATAACCCTTTGGTTCCTGCCTGTGGAGACAGCCCATGGCTTGGGATGGCTTCCACCACCAGAGCCACAGCACCACCCCCTGAAATTCCCACCTGGCTGATTAACTTAGTCCCAGCTGGTGCCTCTCTCCAGGGTGACCATGCAGAGAGGTCCCACTTGGTGGGATGGGGTTGTTTGAGGGCCTCCTCACATCCACTTGAGCCCTGCTTGTGGCCTGCAGATGTTCCTGAGGAGTGTGATGTATCCCAGGTGTGACATCGCATACCAAGTCCGTCTCATGTGCTTCCTACCAAAATCAATCCAAGTCAATAAAGTGCCCACCCTCCTCCCACTGTGCTTGCAGAGGTTCAAAGCAGCACCAATTACTCTTTAAGGTGGACTTGTCAGGTGTCAGATGAGAACAGAGAAGTTGAAGCATTATGTATAGAAACAGATTTATTTAGAGGACCTGAAGAATTTGTTTTGCTATCAACAGGTCTATAAGAAGTGCTTCTATAGTAGAGTCTAGTAGAAACTGATACCTTGCAAAATTTGGGTCTCTTTTTCCCCCTTTCTCTTCTTTTGGTACCAGTCAAACACAGAACTGCCCCCCCAAACCACCCCATCTCAAGGCAGCCCTGGCAGTAAAGTTCCTGACCTTGAAGGGCATTTGGTCACAACCCTTCTTGCTGAACACATCCCCTTTCTGGTCCCCATCTCTCCAGGCTTCATTTATATATAATATATAAATATCTTTGCCATGCACTCAGTTTTTTGTGTTTGGTTCCAAAACTGAGAACCCTGCCAGTCTCCAAGTCTAAATCTTATGTGAACCTCTCTGTCCCTGCCAAGCCCACAGCATACAAATATCACAGCATATTATAATCACACAAGATGTTCCCAAGTTTAACAGTTCTCATCCCAGAATACCAAACCCCTCTCCTAGCATTCCCAACAAATCAATATGCATTATTATTACATGCTCAGATACTACATCAGATTTCTGCTCATGCCAAAATTTCAGCTAGCTGTTCCCTGGAGTATTTATGCTTGTGTACTGTATTTAACAACAGCCCATTCAAAATGCTCACAGCTCCTAGGAATGAAATGCACATAATTTAGGAATAGCTGTCTGGCTATTCAGGCATCATGCTGTGTCAAGGGAAAATTAAATCTCTGACTCTCCCCCTCTTCTGAAACAAACCTGTACTTTGCATCATATTTTGGGGAGCTGCACAGAAGTTTCATAAAGACCAAGTGGCCTTGACTCTTTTTTCCCTGTTTAATGGCAGTGCCTCCCCATTAATGCTCCAAAATGATACAGTAGTTTGAAAAAAAAGCTCTCAGCATGCAGGCATTGTATCACATTAAGAAATCAGGATTTTCTAGGCACTGCACAGCATTAATTACACTGAGCATGCTGCAAATTTAAATTAAATGATATGCCATGTTCTGTTGTAAATATCTAAATGGATTGCAAGATAGAACCCCATATTGGTATTTGTGCACTGAATAGGATCAGAAAACCTCTATATGTAATTTCTTTTTATTTTAAGCATATGTGATGCAAATGCGCTTTTATTTTCAGGAGTACCTAAGAGCACACACATGTACAGGTTAGAACTTCTCTGTCCTGAAAACAAAACCCTAAACAAGCCCTCTCTTAATAATAACAACAATGATAAAAGAACAAAAAAAAAAAGCCCTCTTTGCCTTCATTTCCTTTCCAACATAAAAGAATAAATTATGCTTCTCTTTCCCTCCAACAAGTATTTACAATGTAGGGAATGGAGGGCACTGAGAGGAAAATGGGGAATACAAGGGACTGGAGCAGGTCAGCAGGAGCAGGAGGATCTGATTTTGTCATGTGGGTTGGAGTACCAGGATCCCATAAAAATAAATAAATGCTGAGGGGGTTCAACTCACTCAAGCAGGGAAGGGCTGCTCTTCCAGCTGGAATTTCAGTCAGGAGCAGAGGGAGAGGTGAGCTGGGGCTGCCTCGACTCTGTAGGGATCAGGGAAACCTGATTTGGTGATGCCATGGGAAGAAGTGTCTGAAAGAATATAAACAATAAACAAAAGCTCTGTCAGTATTTCTATTTTTCTTGGCATTGGTATTTTACAGTTTTATACTATCACATTGAATGGTCACAATCTCAGCAGCCTTAACAATTGGATGAGAAGTATTTCTAGTGTAATTTCACATATTTCTATGTGACTAAATACTAGACAAATATTTTATAACTTTGCACATCACGGAAAGGATGTAATTTAGTTAACTCTATAGAAAAGGCCTTAAAAAAAATCTGTATTTTGGGGGGCTTATTTAAGGCCATGATGAAATGATGAGCACTGAGCTGCGACCCACAGGTGAGTGCCAGTCTGAACTGGCACAAAGGTACAAGGCATGAAGGAGACACAGCAAAACCGTGTGGACAGGGACTTGCAGAGTCACTGGCTTTTTTTTTTAACCCAGCATCACCACATTCTTTCTAAATTATCTTCTCTGTGTCTTTTGTTCCTAGGCCTTGTCTTCCTGTCCCATTTTGCAGCAGTCCTGTGTGTGGGAGAAGTACAGCTGTGGGATGCCTGATGAACAGAGGTGCTTGAACAACTGGCCTTCAGCTCTGTCACCTTCTTTGGTGGTTGCAAAAACAAAACAAAACAAAACAAAACAAAACCAACCACACGCACAAAAAAAGACAAAAAAATCCAAGCCAAAGATAGTTTATGTACAGCTCAGGAAGCTCCCAGCAATGAGTGTGTCTGTGATTTAATAATACACCTACCCAAAATGACACCTCTTCTACCACTCACTGAGAAAAAGAAGGCAGAGCAGCACACAAGGCACTGCTGTTGCAGCAACAAGCAGCCAAACTGCCAGGTATTTATTTTTCAATGTACACAATTATTGGGGGAGAATAAAAATTATTCTTTGACACTCTGAGAGAGCTGTAAAAAGCCCTGTGCTTCCCCTACTCCCATGGTCGTGGCAAGAAACACCTCACAAATTCTAATAAATAGAGAATAGAAATAAATACTTTAACTACACAGCATCGGGTTTCAAATGGCTTCCTGAATCAGAAAGTGCTGCTAGTCCATCTTCCTTATTTCCACACTCTGTAATGGTGGCTCTCCAAAAGTCAAAGTGAGATGGATACTACAAGGATCACAGACACTACACTGGGAAACCAAGTATCAGTGGCTACATCCAGATTTATGGTAGGTGATGGCAGTAAAGTGAAAGTAAAACTGTTTGCACAGTCTGTATTGTTGGCCATTACTGTGTATTTGCCCTTTTTTCTTGCTTAGCTGCAGCTGGAAGAATGGAAAATTGTACCTTCTCTACAGTATTAGAAGACACTTTCTGATCGTAAGGTCAATCAGACTGGTTTAGCTGCTTGAGGTATTTATGGCACCATCACTCAGTGTCTTTAAGGAAAGGTTAGATACATTTATGGGAAAGGTATTTTGCAGAAGCTTTCCTGCTTCATAGAGGTCTTGGACAAAATGACCCAGGAGGCCCCTTCCAAGTCTATCAAATGTGGTTCCCTGATTGATGCTGTTTCCCCCCAAAGTCTTTTCAAAACACAAAGCACTGTTATAAAATTTAATATGATACACTATATAACTTTAACACAATGCCATTTTCTTATAGGAAATGGTTAGCTGGTAGCACAGGAGCCTCGTGCAAGAGGAAAAAAAGGTAGAAAAAAGAAATTGCAGTGCAGTTTCTCTGCTGAGGGATATCGACTGTAACATTTACTCTGCGTCTGACCACGGACTCTCAGCTGTGCAGGGGGACACCAAGCCAGGGAAGGGTATAAGGAACCCAGGCTTATTTATTTCTCCAGAAAAGCCTGACAAGGCCTGAGGTAATTTTCTGTGCTGTGCAATAATCATTCCCTCAATGCTGGGGAGCAAACAGACACCCAGCTCTCCTTGTAAATCACTGCCTGGTGCTGTACTGGCTGGGCAGAGGCAGAGCTGCCTGGGGAGCAGGAGAGGAGCAGGAGGCACAGGCTGGAGCTCAGGTGTGTCCTGCACCTCTGAGAACACCCCACAAGGAGAAGAGCTGAGCTCTGAAACTCAGCACTCTGTGCCATGGCCCTGGCCTGGCCTGCTGCCACCCCTGCTGCACCATGGAGCAGGGGAGTGAATCCCTGAAAACTGTGAGTGCCAAAACTGCACTTCTATAAAAGGGCAGCAGCACCCCTGGTAACGTGTTTGTCTGCTGAGTAAAGATTCAGCAAGAGAGCTTGGGCCACATTTCCCCTGTCTGAATACAAGATTGTTTGTCAGGCAGAATGCTCTCCAGGTCTTCTATGTTTCCACCAAACCATTCAGTAAAATGATAATATTCCTCTCCCTACTATATTTCCCTTTTTTTTTTGTTTTAATTTTCTGAATGTTTCCTAAATTGGCTTTTTTTTAACCGTTAACATATTTAAAAATTAAATTCATGTGATGATTTTTAAAAAAACAACAAGAAAAACCCAACCAGATTCTCTGGGCCATCTGGTTGAAATGCTCTGGTCAGCCTCCACTGCTCTGTAGTAAGTTTTAATTTTAGATTTTCACAGGGAAAAAAAAAAGAAAGAAAAAAATACCCAGAATTTTATTGAATTGGAGTTTACTCTCAAAATAATTTTATAATAACCTTTTTATTTTCATTCTGACTGATTTAGTTAAAGGCCAAACTCTTCTTCCAAAAATCAGCTCCCAGCCCCCATCTTCTTGGGATAGCCCTGACAGGAAATAACAACATCCATACACAGACACTCTGAAGCCTTTTGAAGTCTCACAAATGTGAGCTGTTCCCTTTTGCAGAGCAGGCTGGGATTAACTCTTTTATTAACCTTATAACCTCATCCATGAGAAAAAAAAATAGTCAATCCCTTTTATTTTATTTCTTTTAAAATCTGGATGCATGCTGCCTTCTCTACCCAAACATTTGTGAGCTCACCCTACAGACAGGAGCAAAAGAGCCCTTGGAAAGCCTCCTCTCCCTGAGGAGCTCCCCAAAGCCCCCATTGGCCCTCCCATTATGTTGCACTCAGTGTCAAATTTTGTGTTTTCACTGGAAAATATTTTCGCTTTACAGGAGGGTTGTGTCTCTGTGTATTGGTGGGAGCAAATAACAACCTTTTGGTCCTTTTCAACACATTGCATCAATGTATTTTCCTGATTCTCATGTCAAAAAAAGCATCTTTTAGCAGAATGAAAAATCTGACCTGGGTGTAATCCTGACAGTGCTCCAATTGCTCATCCTTAGCTTCATCCCTGCACTGCAGTGCATAGAAAGAGGCTCACATTGGAATAGCTCTTCTCACCAGTGTCAAAATGGTAAAACTTTGCTCAGAGAGTGACATGAGCAGGAATTTCAAAGGCAGGAAAATTTATCTCCTGCTCTTTGTCTTACTCTATGGTGCACTGTGGTGGTTGGAAGATTTAACTTCCAACCATCCCATATATATAAATCCTAGTGGAAAACAACTCCCCAGCTTCTTTTTTTTTTAGGGTGTTGAGCTCAGCAGCTGGAATCTGCCAGGGAATGATAGCCAAGATAAGGATGGAGAAAAACTTTGTGTAGCCTTCAGGTGTTGGTCAAGGGTGAGGATTAGGGAACAGCCAAAGCCAAACAGAGCTCTGTGTGTCACACAAGGTCACAGCTCTTTAGTTTGGGGTTTGGGCCAGTCCTGCCCCTGCCCTGCTCAGCTCAGCCCATTTACTGCTCTGGTGATACAGCCCCTCCTGGGCTTTCTGCTTTTCAAAGGTTTACACTCAGTTTAAATCTCAATCAAAAGCTCCACTTTAGCTTTTAGGAGGCCAAGACACTTACAAATCTCCTGTGAGAAGGGCAAGTGAGGAAGGCAGAGTGTCTCTCCCTTGCAAAGGCATTCAGACACCCCTTGGATGAGGAGTTTCTAGCTGCTTTGCTGGATAAACAGACACAGCACAGTTCTAATGTGCAGGGGTGCCCTTCACACCAACAGGCAGAGAAAAGAGGCAATGGGAAGAGTAAGAGGCACCACAATAAAAAAAGGCAGGAGTTCCAACTGAAATTTTACCCTCTTTGATTTTTGAAAATGGGAAAACCCATTCGGGATCAGGGATTTCCAGACTGGGCTGTATGCACCATTAATTGTTCCATGAAGCAGAGCTGGTCTGCTATTGTTGTATCCTTCCAAAAACAGCTGTTACTATGAGCTCTGTGGGACTCAGGAACTCCATTTCCCAGTTTTCACTTAGTACTTCAGTGATCATATATAAATAATAGTAATGATAATCATAACAATACCTGGCTTGCCATTATGTTGTACTCAGCCTTTGTGATGCTCTCTCATGATAAAATCTGGGTATTAAACACTTTAACTGAAACTCTTAATAAAACAGAGATATTTTTACTTGTGCTGTTATATTCACATTGTGATCACAAAGCACTTTACAGAATCAAATGGAAGTAGCCAGTCTGATCCTTGTATAGAGAATTTTGTGCATCTCAGCAGTGTGTAACAAAGCTGCTGTACAGACAAGTAGCTGTCAAACATACCATGTTTTGGGGTTTGTCCTGGCTGAGCAGCATCCAAAAGCTTGGGGTTTGTCCTTCAGGTTGGCATCAAAGTCTGTAAAGCCACCACAAATTGCACAACAAGAGGGAATGTACAGTCTCACCAACTAGACAAGGACAAGCTGTGGTGTCTCATTATCAAGGTCCCTGGGTCTAAAAGGAAAAAAGAAAAAGGTTATAATTTTCCAGGTTTAGGAGAAAAGCCATGGAAGTCTTGGAGTTGAGTAGTGAGCAGCCTCCATGGGGGTCACTGCAAGGGGACAAGGCAAATGCTCATGGTAAATGGTGCCTTCTGAGGTCTGAGAGGGTCTCCAGCTTTGGGCCCTGTACCAGGTACTTCTGGAGCTGTGAGACAGTGAGGGGCTTTGTTCCCTCCTGTATAATTGATAAATTACCATTGTTAGCACTAAACAATACAACTGAGCACAGAATGGAAACACGCTAATGCTTTATCCAGCTCCAGCAATTCTGCTCCTGTGCTCACACTGTTCTTAAATGTGCTAGGTATTTATTTGATGAAACAATAAGTTTTAGAAAAGAGAAAAATAAGAACTTCAAAGATAATAAAAACCTTGACTACATACTTTACCACAGGCAGCTGTGAATAAGCTTCAGTACTCTTTATTTTTAACATTCCAGATATGTAATTTAATGCAGGTCTAATGACAGTCTCGAACATGCTGCTTTAATCGAAATTGTTCAAGCTCTGTTCTGTGACAAGGGCTCACAAGATACCAGCAGGGTTGTCCATTTTCCCCACTTCTGTAGGGAAAAGAAAAAGGAGGGGGGGGGGACACTCTTGAACTTATGTTGCTATTGATGTGTAATATACAATAAAAAAACAGTTAAATTTCAATTACCCACAGGTAATTATAATTTTATTGTTTGACTGTACTATGGGGAATTTTGTAATTCCCAAGACTAATAATTTTCTATAATTTTACAGGTTGTCAAATAAACTATTAAAGATTATCTTTGAAAAGGATTCTGCAATTGTAAGGACATATCATACTGTTCCTGTACATTATTAGTAATTAGAGATCCCTGGATAGTGAAATATCCACACTATATGCTAGCTGCTGGATACCATATTTTCTCACAGCCTCCTGTAATCTTGAACCAAAGCTTTCAAACTTCTCAGCCATTGTAGCCTGAGTCACGTCCAAACTTTTATTAATATTCACTGCGCACTCATTAAGCAATTCTGGTGTGTTCCATCCATTAAACCTGTGCTTCCTGACAGGGAAAAGCAAAGGCTCCCAGGTCCATCCCAGAGCACTGGAAACAAACACAAAAGGGTTCATTCTGAACTCTGTGCCCTGAAGAGGAGATAGGGAAGAAGCAACGTTTGTACCAGCACAGAAGATGTGACTCTGCCCTGACAATGCCTTCTGACAAGGATGTGGCTTGCACAACAAGATGGATTTTGCTTCCTGATTTTACCCTAAAAACATGCATAGATGCAGATATGCTGGGGATCAGCATTGCATGTCCACGAGGAGGGGAATGGCAGGGGCAAGGTCTCCAGCCCATAAGAAGCAAATGAACTGGGGATATTCCCTCATGCTCATCAGCAAGTCCCCCAGATTTACTGGGCTGTTGGTGAGGAACTCCCCAGGCCAGCAGATACCGACATCTGCCCAGCTGAGCAGGCAGCAGCACCTTCCCCAGGTAATCTGGGAGAAGCCAGAGGCACTAGAGCAGCATGTGCTGGGTGACAGTATCCCTTACCTGCACAGGCCTTGCTGAGATCCTCCCAGCCTTGCAGGGCTGCAGTGCTGAGGAGGAGCAAGGAGGGATGAGCTGAGAGGAAGAGCAGCCCCTGAAGCGTTGCAGGAGCAGCTGGCACAGCCTGTGAGGGCAGCGAGCTGGGCTTCAGCAGCTGAGAGATGGCTGAGCTCTCGCCTGCAGAGCCATCAAAGGCACCATTCTTGGCTGGCAGCATTGTTTATTGCAGCTGCCCCAGGAGATCATCATTATTTGTTTTATCAGCCTCTCGGATGGCTGTGGGTGAGGGCTCTGTGCAGGAGGGACTTCACTGCCTTAAGAGCAGTCTCAGGACATGGGTACTCTCAGGCCTCCACCCTGGGGCCAGGGTTTGCACAGCCCCAGCCTTTGGGGACACCAAGCAGGAGCAGCCTCTCAGGGCTCTGGGCCCATCTGCAGGGGGGTTTGCCCTGTTCCCGGTGCCAGGAAGCCTCTGTGGCAGCTGCAGCACTCAGCAAGGGGCCTGGGCAGGGATTTCCCTCCCACCAGGGAGCCCAGGGTGGATTGTGTTGCTTTTAGGCGGTGTGGAGCTGGTGGAGCAGTATAAAGATACGGGAGCACAGGGAAGGATTAAGGCCAATGGACTGCAGCTCCCTGCCTGCCTCCAGAGACAACTTGGAGCCCATCAAAGGTATTAAATCTGAGGAGCCACTGTAGACACACACGCTGAGCTCTCTTTTCCAAGGCCTGCTTGCCTTGCTGTCCAGAGCTCATGTGGCACCTCTGGGAAGGTGTGGGAAGAAGGAAGAGTTGATAATTTGGAAAGCTCTTCACTCAGTGGCATTCCCTGCTCCTGACTGGCCTCTCTGCCTGCTAACCCAGCTCACTGAGACTGAACCCATTCCTCCAGATGATGGGCACTTACAATAAACAGAGGGAAAATCCAGAGCCCACAGAGAAGGCTCAACATGCTTCTGGGTAACAGACAGCACCATACACAAACACAGAGCCCTCCTTTCCCTTAATTCTGGTCTATGCTTTTCCTGCTTAACACATTCCTTGTTGCAAGGAGAACACGTTCTGACAACTGAAGAGTGAAAGCAATTAGAAACAGAATTAATTGATAAAATTAAAGCCCTGCTTTCCTTATGTTTGTCATATGACTACAAATATTGTCACTGCCATTAATATTAATTAATATAATTATCAATGTTTCTAATCCCTACACATTTTGTTGAAAAGTTACTCTTAGCTCAAGAATATAATTGTTAAGTCGTGGAAATGTTAAGTAGCAGCTAAGCAAGTCCAAAGAATTAATAGCAAACTGTAGTTTATCCAGGGATTAGACTTTTAGCAATACATAATCACCTCTTCATGTGTTCATCCACATAAAATACCTTCCATCCCTCACTACACTTCTGCCTACTTGTCCTTGCAGTGCACAGTTTTCAAGAATTAAAAAAAAGACAGAAAGTAAATATTCTGTGCAGTTGCACGCTGTTCTTCAAGGTAAGTCACTGCACCAAGAGTTCTGTGCCCACAGCTGAGAGTAAAGTCAAGGTCAATTATCTCAGGCTGAAAGCCCTAATGCAGGCTACTTCTGTGATCAGAATGATCTGTATAACACTGCAAAGCCTTTGTTTTGGAGTCAGGCAAAGCAATTCCTCTCTCTCCCAGCTTCCCCATGGGTTGTGTATCAGTTGGACTGTCACAGATTGGTGGAATAATCCAAAGTAACCCAAACCCTGCCCTGCTGCTGCCATGGAGCTGCCTCTCCTGGCGGGCGCTGCAGCAGAGCCTGCCCAGCCCCTGCCCCGTTGTTCCTGCATGGACACTCAGCAGCTCCTGCCTGGCACAGCAGGCAGCAGGGCGAGGTTCAGCATTCATCAGCTCTTCTGGAAAACAGCCAAAGTGCTTTAAAGGCCTTTGTTGTAGGGTACAGGGGTGTTTCTGCTGGAGGAGAATAATGTAATCATTTTGCTATTAATTTTTAATTGTATGTTGCTCTGCATTATTACCAGTCTTTACTGATTTTCCTGAGAGAAGTGGGGATGCTGTGCAAGTAGTTTCTGTTAGGAATGCTGTTGGGCCACGCTGGAAAAGAAGTGACAGAAAAAAGCTGTTCTTCAAAGTTACCGCAGTCACCTGCTGCTGTCTATTCCTACAAGGTATCACATTAAATACTTATAAAATGTATGAGCTCAAGAAGATTCATGGAGAACTGCCACAGTTTTCCCTGTTGTCAGGTGTTTTTCTTTGCTTGTTTTTGTGGAGGTTTGTTTCTTTTTTTTTTAATGGCCACCCTTTGTAAGGAAAAGTTACTTCTGAGAAATATTTTGCAAGCAAATTAAACTCACTGATGTGGATGAAATCAGTAGCAAGAGTAAGAAATGCATTAATTCTTCTCAGAATACAATCTTTATCAAAAATGCTAAGATGCAGCCCACTGATACAGTTAAACTTTGTGGTAGAAACATGATTGTATCACTCACTTGTGCCCACTCACAAATCCTTCATTTCATCTAAGAGAAAACTGGCCATGAGGGGACAGGAAATCTTTAATCTGCTTTTCTCCATTTCTTCAAATATCTGGTTCTTATCAACCCGCATCGAACATGAGCGACACAAAACCCTCACGTCCTGCACTCCATAAAACAAATGCAAACAAAGCACAGACACGTCTCCAGTGTGAGAAGGATTCAGCACAACAAAGTATTGCATGGCAGCAAGGCTGCAGAGCACTCCTGCAAAGGCAGCTCTGGCTGCACATTCAGGAAGAAGAAATCAATTAGACCAAGAAACAAGTTATGCAGAAAAATCTACATTTTGCCACTGACCTAAGTATCAGGAGGGTAAAAGGGGCCCTTGATCTGTTCCCCCCAATATTTAAATATCATCCTTTGTAAAAAATCGTGGTTTTTTTTCCTCTTGAATCCCTAATACTAATTATGTATTTCAATGTAATACTATTTGTATTATACCATATAATGTATAATCCCTATAATAAATCACACTATGATAAATATTTTTATAACTATATATTAAAGTATTAATAATATAAACATGTATAAGAATATAGTTAGTTAGATTAAACAGCCATATACTACTATGTGTTTAAAATAATTTTATAAATAATTTTAATTTTGGGCAGATATTCAAGGTTAGCTGTAATGTTTTGGACAGCTGGGAAATTCTGGTGAGAATTTGCAAAGTTTGCACCTAATTCAGTTGAATTAGCTTCAAAATAGAGAAATAGATGATTTGATAAAGAAGAATTAGACAATTAAATTTTCAGTTAAAAAATACGATTTTCTATCTGGCCAGTTCTAAACTGCAGTTTTAGTCCTGGCATAAGCCCATGATCATCAGTGAAAAATGTGCCTTCATCTTCTCCATATCCAGTGCTGCAGGATCTCCAGGGGTGACCCAGGAAAGCTCTGATACATTCACAGTAAGTCCAGTAAGCACTTTCCCAAATAGTGATTCTTTCCTGAGCTGCGCCAAAATAGGTCAAGTAAAGGGAAAACCAAAAATGCAGACTGTGAAGCAACCTGCCCATAATTTCCATCAAATCAGAGATTAAACCTCTCGTACAGTAGCCTCTTCTAGGGGAACTGTGTTCATCATTCCAGGAATTAGTCTAACCAAGGCTTATTACTGCAAAACTTAAAATACAGTATGTTATTAATTTGGATTATGCTGTTGCTTCACAGCTTTGAAAAAACAAAACAAAAACTCCTGAATTTGCAGTCACCTTTGGTAGCAAGGTTCTGTTCTCTGCCTGTTTGAGATATTTCTTTCCATCTCCTGCACCATCATGTTTCAGTTCCTGAGAGCTGTAGATATTTATTCAGTGCCCTTCTATCTTGGCCATCACAAATAGCTCTCTGATAACAAATCACACTCTCTGAGCATCATTTGCTACCAGAAAGGATCCTCAAGAAGCACATGCTCCGTGACACAGGATATTCCCTGCTTTGCTGTGAATGCCATGAAGAGTTTCACAAAATCAGCCTCCTTGCATTGAGAGGGTAAGAATGCATCATCTCAGTAGTTTTACCACTTCTCATTGCCTGTTTAGGCTTCATGCTTAGTCCCTGCTCCCTGGCTCTTCAAATGAATGCTGCTACTTAAACACAGAGAGCGATATGTGCTTAGTGAGAGATTCAAGGATTTCAGCCATCAATAGAGGTTTAATTATGTGCTGGTGGATGCTCAGGTACTACAACGATGGCTGTTGTATAAATTGCACAAAGCCAGCACAGAAGAGACCACTCACAGCTCATCCTACACTCTGCTCCTGCAATTTAGACAAAATAAAATGTAATGCATGGTATTAACTTGCATCTTCTTCTCGCCTATGTCATAACCCATCATGTAATGTGATGTTATTCCATGTCGTGTCATGGGTAACATGATGCAACACCATGTCACACTTCAGGAAATATTACTGAGCAAGGGCTGATTCTTGTTAGCAGTTCAGAATGCGAGCCTCTGATCCAAACATATTGTGGCTGTGGCTGATGGGAAGGCATCAAACTGAGAGCTGCGTTGGGCAAATGTTTTTCTTCTCTGACTTGGCCAGCAGATGTCCATTTGTCAGGTTTGGGTTCAATTGAGATTTCTTTGTCATGAGCACTTTCTCTTGTAAAAGAAATAGCAATTTTATGGCAAGCCAAATACTGAAAAGAAAAGCCCTTAGAAATACATAATAAATGTATATTAGCGAGACAGAAAATTGGAAAATGGCCACCTGCCAGCAGCCACATAAATTTTGGAGGCAATGCATTTTTCTGCCATTATGCATTATCACAGGAATTGCAAATATTTATTAAAAGCATTAAAATGGTGAGAATGTTAAATGTTTCCTTCAGTAGTGGAAATTCACAGTGCCACATAGAAGATAGGATATTCTGATACAATGTTTATTAAAATGACTTCATTTTATTAGGCTGTCTTACACAATAAATGTGCAGGTACAGTTAACAAAAGATCTATTGTGGATATGGGAGATTTGTGAGTAACACTTCAAAAAAATAATCTCTTCTGAACTCTATTCATATAAAAAGCATGCTACAAACTTTCATTAACTTCCTTAGAACCAATTATTTTCTGAGCTTATTTTCTTTTTCTGCCATCCCCCTGTATTTTGTTAGTCAATTTGTTTACTCACATTTTAATGCTTAACAGGATTAAATGCAGTTTATCTTTAATTTATATACAAGTGAGCTGAGTGTATATGTGGAGCAGGCAACAAAATATGACGATTATTTTGGGGTTCATTTACAGGTCTAAACATGAATGACTGTAATATATTGGCACCTCAGTATCTTTTCATCCATAAGCAAAACAATATTAAAAGATCAGTGGGAGCTCCATAATATTGATTGAGAAGAAAATCACATTCTGGTTTTGCCCACATTTTCTGCTGGGATTAATCACAGTGATTTTGTTTCCAAGGTTTTGTTGCAGAAAGATACAGACTCAGACACACCCTGATGGGGTCACTTTGCTGGTTGGCTTTGCTGGGCTCTGAGCCCCTTCCAGCAGCCCCCGAGCACTGATGGGGACAGTGACATAATCCCTGCAAAAACAGGACTCTGCAGTGAAAGCAAGGAGGATGGCTCTTGCCTTCACAACTGAAAGTGTCCTCAGAATAGCTTCTAAAAGTCATTTTTTAATTTAAGAAATGAGCAGAGAAATAAGGAACCACTACTGAGAGTTTTTTTCTTACCCAAGTGTTCCTCAATTCCTTACAGTCCATTAAGGAAGAGGTGGGATTGGAGTCTATGTTGTAGGCAGGGGGTGAATAGATCAAAGTTACAAGACCTCGGATTTATGGAGAGTCTTATGCAAGGAAAAAGCTGCCGCTGAAAGATAAAATTTCAGAAATAAAGGATTTTTCTCTCTGCCTTTATATGGTGCAGTTTTATTCCTTTCTGACAAACACGGAGCGGTGGGGGGGGGAGTAACTTGCATGAAAAAACCACTTTTTTTGCCTTGATCCAGACAGTTTGTGTGGATTTGTGGAATAACAGAAGTGGTGCATGGGATTTAGCACAAAGGGTGGATGTTGGAGAGAGACCTCGGCCACCCCACAGGCAGAGGCAGAGCCTGTGCTGCCTTTAGAGGGGCAGGTGTGACATCCTGTCAGAGTCAGGAAGCAGGGCTGGCACTGCCTCTGTCCAAGGCATTTGTGGGATTCAGTCCCTGTAAAATGAGGAGTCAGCACTTCAAGCAATGCAAACCCATTTGCTTGGCCAACCTTATTTAATATGAAGCATGTTTTATCTTGATTTAGGTGGTTGTTGTTCTTTAATTAAAGAAATTATGGGAGGTCATTCTCATTAGTTTAGAAGAGTCCTCACAGAAGGGGTTTGCACTGATTTAACCTCAGGGTAAACTGGCACAACTTTTGCATGTAAATAGGATTTAACACTGGACACTTTGTGTGTAATCCAGCTCTTCACTCATGACATTAAAGGAATACTTGGAATACTGACTGAAATAAAAAGATAATGAAGATAAGCTGGGGTCTAACCGTGAAATTTATCAAATGATCTGCGGTGGCAGCCCGGAGCTCTGCAGCGGCGGGGAGGGGACACCACAGGCTTTGTGCTGGGGGCAGCACAGGCAGCTCTGTCCCTGCACGGTGACACGGAGAGAGACTGGACTCAACTCGCACTGCTCAGGCTGGCCAGACGGAGCAGGAGCTGAGGGGCACAGAACCGGGCAGCGAGAGGCCAGGGCAAGCTGCTTCCCTTCCCCACCGGCCCAGGCAGCCGTGCCCCGGGGCTGGAGCATGGCACAGGTGCGTGGCAGCAGCGGGGCCACCACTGCCATGGAAAAGATTTGCCATGAAAGGGAAAAAGGGAAAAAAGCAGCGGCATGAGAAGTGCCAACTGAATGGCGCTGTCTTTAATTGGTACCACCAAGGGCTTTGTGCGGTCAGCATGCTTTTCATGTTTATAATAGAATCCCCAAATTCGACTGATCTGAAGGGCATCTGACTGTTTTACATTAATCACAAGCTATACAGCAGAGGCTGAGAGCAAGTGGGCAGATACCCTGGTGGAGTAGCACTAAGGAGCTCTCATTATAATCATCCTGCCAAATCAAAAGAAAAACCCTAAGGCTCCTAATAAAGGAGACCACTGGACTAAACAAATTGAACAAGTAGCTAGACATGCATGAGCTTAAAACTAACGGTGTCAATCAGATTTTCCAGAGCTGCTCACTCTGCTCACTTCTCCAGAGCACACACGGAGGGGACACAGGGACAAGGTGACACGAGGGTGCCAGCATGGCCCCAGTGCTGGGCAGGCAGGTACAAGGACACTCTGTGAAGCCACTGCAAGGAGTCACTATGGAACACTTCTAAACTGATCCAGCACTAAGGAAAGGGATGGTGAGAATGGGGACCTCATCCACACAGCCTATCTGAGCAGGCTTCCAGTCTCACTACTTCCATTGGCTACAGGTCAGGAGAGACTAAAGAAAGGTCTTGGAACTCAGAATTTTGTGTGTCTCTAGGACAGAAAAAAGGTTCAGCACCCTGGAAGCTCTGCCCACTTCTCACCTTCCTGCACCTGCTGAATGGAGGTCATTATATTAGTTATATTCCCTACTGAAAAGGTGGGTCACTGCTTTCTGAAAAAATGCAGTTGGTACCAGTGAAAAATCCACAAAAATGAGAGAATAAAAAAATTCTAAATTTAGAAGCATGGGGATTTGTTTGGTGTTTTCTAAGACAAATGATGGGTTGGTTCCACAAGCTACCCCTTCTCAAAAGCCATCAGGCAGGAGAGCAAGATTTTGAGGTCCTCCCTCAAAACTCAAAGAAAAAATAAATCTGTGCACAGAGTGAATACCCAGGGAAGAAGAAGAAACAAAAAACATTAGGGTCAGTATTTAGTACAGCAACCAGGGGGAGATAGAAAAAGGGAAAGTTTCAACAGGGACAGATGGATGGGGGATGATGCACCTGAGGAATCAGGTGAAGGCATCAAAGGAGAGGTTTTATGGAGAGAAATCCCCTTTGAAAAACTCATGGCTAAAACACTGTTGGCTTTTGAAGTATTGGGAAATTTTCCCTATCTGCACCATGACTATTGTCACTGGCTCTGTCCCCTGTCACCATCTGAGTGGTGGCAGCTCTGCATGGACCCTGCAATCACCAGAGAGGAGGCAGAACTGGGGCTCCTCTTGCTGGTAGTGTTTTGAGAAATTATTATTATTTATAAATGCGATTTTTTTTAGTTCGTTTCTCCTTTTCCCATTTTTTTTTTTCTATTGCTTCTCTTTTATCTTTTTTTTTTTTTTTTTTTTTTTTTTTTTTTTTTTTTTTTTTAACTCCACACTGTAATAAATCAACATATAAATGCACTGGTTTATTTCCACCTGGAATGTTGGAAGACAAATAGTACAAAAGATCAGTTTGGTCATTTACCATATTGGTTTAGCATGGTAATACTGTTGGGGTTTTTTCATTTCTCATTTCAAGACTGTAAACAAATGCTGCAAGAACAGATCAAATACTTCCTACCTAAGACAGTACCTTGTGCAATGGAAACATCAAACCTGGTTTTTGAAGGCCAAACTGCGCCTCCTTTACTTTTTCATAGGGAAAACTCAGAATTTTGAATCAGCCTGAAATTTGAAACTACATTTTTGCCAAGCAGCAAAAGCAGATGCACCCTTAGCCACGCTAAATCACAAACACATACACACATGGAGATGAGGAAAATGCACATTAAATATGAAAAAGTATTCCTTTCAGGCAGAAGATAAACAACCCTACTACAAATTAGCTCTCGGCCCCGTCAGGTGTGAATCTCTCTTGTCAATACGTACCAAATTCCCTGAGATAGAACCACATGGTCATGAATTTTATTTCTCTCCTGCTTAATTCCTAGTACCACTCTCCCTTGTGGATTTACTCAGGGATGATTTACAGTGGGAAAGGTGACATTAAACACGTCATTGAGCATGCAAAGATGCTGCACTCAAAGCAGCATATGCTTGACTTTGTTAAAAGATGAATGCTGTCAACTCCACAGTGCCCACCAAGATCTGGCCTCCTTTTTCTTCCCAACAAACTTTGAGGAAGATGCAGACATGAGTCTTGACACTGAGAGAAATAAAAGTTAATGTATTCATGACATGATTTCACTTGCAGCCTGATTTAGCAATGTCTTGTCTAGTTTGGATCTGCTGTTGCTTTTCCTAATTTACTCATTGCACAAAGAAAATAAATAAATAAGTGCACTATAGTCTTATTTATCCTTCTTTGGACATTTCTTTACCAGGCAGATGGTCAATTAAGAGCACTAAACAATGACACTGTTTTCTCTGTAAACATTTTTTTTCTAATAGCCTAACAAATGAGAATCTGTGCTGCCATACTGCTGAATACCATCTTGACTTTCTAATTACAAAGAACTGTGTCTTGATAGTAACAATTACAGCTGTAACAATGATGCTGGTACTTGAACAATATAGTTGGAGGCAAAGTGCTTATCGGAATATTCACAAATAAAGGCTTCCATTTATGCCAGCGCTGGAGATGGGAGGTTAAACAGTTGGGGGTGGGGAGGTGTAGAAGAAAGGTTGAAAACATTGGTTTAGTAGCTACAGATGTGAATTTGAATCCAATTACATGAGAAACAAGGGGGGGCTGAAGCATGAAAAGATGCTGTTTCCTTCTGTTTGGCTAATCAATAGGTTAAAGGGTTAGTAAAATTAACATGTTAATAACATTCATTTTACTATTTATGTACCGGTCATACTATCTGCAGAGAACTATGTCTTGTGAGTAATCCACGTGTTTTTATGCCTGTTTTTTTCCCTTTTGCATCTGAAATGCTGAAATGGTCAGTATATTTTTTCCCCCAGTGTGTAGAAATTAGCTTCTCAAGTCTTTAATTTGCCCTGCCTTTCTTATTTAACTTCTTAAATCCAACCCATCCAAGGTTTGGGTGGGTTTTTTTCCTTGTTTGAACGCAAAGCTCCCAAACCCCAAAGCAAAGGGGGAATGCAGTCCCTGAGCTCAGCACAGACCCACAGCACCAATGTGCCAGGGTTGGCACCAGGGTGCCCCAGCAGCATCTCAGAGGGAATGGGTTCCTTGGAGGAAGTCCATCCTGCTGCTGGTTCCTCCACCATGCCTGGTGCCACAGTAGCCCCTGGCCCTGCTCTGTGCCCACGGGCAGGGTGGCGTTTGCCTCCCGCACTCCCTCCCTCGCTGGCGCTCCCACCGCGCTCCAGCCGCTCTCCGAGCCGTAATTTAGCCCACACTTATTAATCAGTGCACATAATTTGTCTCTAATGCTGTCAATTTAAGATGGCAACCTGACTTTTTTTTGGAGGGGGCAGGGTCAACAATTTAATGAATCTCGTCTGCATTTTAATTCAGACCTAATAATC
This sequence comes from Melospiza georgiana, assembly GCF_028018845.1. Lineage (NCBI taxonomy): Eukaryota > Metazoa > Chordata > Aves > Passeriformes > Passerellidae > Melospiza > Melospiza georgiana. The sequence goes on along the minus strand of NC_080432.1, from coordinate 13,841,437 downwards.
TGCCTCTGGCAGTTTTCTTAGAAAAGCGCAAGGTTTTCCAGGATTTTCTTTCATCAAATCCAGCACAATGGGATGTTTACCTTTCTGCCTTGGATATGCTCAGCCCAGGGTAAGTCACACACACAGACCTACCTTTATCAAACTGGGACATGGCCTAAATCTCCTGATTTGGCCTTTGGAGGGTTTTCCTGGGGAAAAAGGAGAAATCTGGGGCTGTGCAGTCCCTTTTCTGCACAAATTGATGCACAGTTGTAGGCACAAGACCCCAGACTTCCATAATTCACTGCCCCTCATGGAATAACTTCACAAATGGTCAGAGCATCCAAGGCACATCTCCAGAAAAGCTTTCTTTAGTTATCCCCATGCTTTTCTATTTTTCCTTCCTACAGTAAAGTCCCACAGGAGGGGAAAAAAGATGCAGAAAGGAAAGAGGGTGCAGAAAATTCCATCCTCCTGATGAACCAGCATGGATGGGTTTGTCTAATTGCAATGGCAGGAGGCTTGCACCCAACGGAGCAGCTCAGCAGCCTTCCCTGGGTCAGAATAAATAAAATTCCCCAAAGCAGAGGCTCTGGATGCCCATGTCAGATGTAACCAGAATAGACTTGGTTATTAGGAGTGCTGTGACTCTGCCCAGTGCTGACAGGAGTTCCTGCCTGGCTTTCAGTCACCGCTGTCACTCGCCCTGACAACGCGGGCACTTAATGTATGCACGGCACTGCTGCACACGCAGCTGCACTCCCAGCACATTGTGCTGTTTACCCCTGCTCCTTTGTACCAGGGCCTGCAGTCATTTGCCTCCCAGTACCACAAAATTCCTCAACTTAAAAAAATTTGCTCTCATTTTGTTTGCCCTTAATAGAAAAACAACCCTTTTGCAGCCCTGCCACCAGCATGGCCACCGCACTCTGCAGCATCACAGGCACAAAAATGTCACATTTCACATTTCCATCAGAGGGGTCTCCTATATATTTTTATGCATATCCTTCATGTCTCTCTGCCACACATTATTTCTTTCCCTTTAACAGGTGCTTAGCATATTTTATGCTTTCTGAGCAGTACTGGAAGGGGCATTACTGCAATGTACCCAAGTACAGACAGTAACAGCAGAGGGGTTTTATGTCCCAAATTACCTCCTAGTGCTGGTACCTCTGACTGCCAGCACAAGGTGCTCCTGAGCACCTACTGCTTCCCAGACCTCCAACAGCTGCACTCCAGTGGCTCTTTGAGTTTTCCAGGAGGAATCACCTGTCATTTGACTGATTTACCACTCATATTCATTATTGTCCCCTCCTGCAAAACTCTGCCAGCCTCGGGTGTCTGGCCTCACCACCCATTACAAAGCAGCCCCATCTGCCACACCATTAATGCCACTAAGTCTACTCCATTTTCAAACCTAAACTCCAAGCTGGGAATCAAGTGAGACAGAAAACCAAATTCCCATATCCTGAACTACTGCAGGTAAAGCGTATCATTTCCTGATCCATAAGCATCTTTATCTAGGAACTTAAAAAACCCCAAAGATAAAATATTTCCCTTAGTTCAGGCATCTCCCAAACACAGGGGTAAGGTCAGTAGAAAGATGCAATGGGGAATTCAGTGAAATTCTCTCATCTCAGTTGCAGGTCTACATTCAATGGGCTCGTGTTAATGCCCTTTGCTTTAGCTGCTGCAGTGTCAGAGCGATATAATCCAAGCAGAGTCACCTGAAGTAGTCCATAACACACTACTTAGTTTAAATTCCTTTGTCTGGCCACAAATGTCCAGTTCTAGCTAAAAGCTTGAAAGTGAGACAAATGGTAAAATAGACACTTCAAGAGAATAAAATTGTGAAGTGCTCAGGTAGCACTGTGGAGAAGGGAGTTTCAATTCAGAGAGCTTTCCAGATGAAACAGACAATTAAACCCTTATTGAAAAGAGATTCTGCCATCCCCCCTTCTTTTCTTTTTTTTTTTCCCTTTAAAGCAAGGGGAAAATAATACTGGGAATTTAGAAACATGAATTTTTAAAACCTAATAAGCTACACTAACAATCTACACAATTCCCTTTTATTAAAATATTTATTTGGAAATGCAGGATTTGTGGTGAGGGCAGGCTGGGTAAGCAGGTCTGAATGCTGCTTGTGCAGGGGGCTCAGTGGGACCCCCAAGGGCAGGGCTGGCCTTGGCTCAGCCCTGGAAAGGTTCCCCTCCTTGTCCCTGCACATGCTGGAAAGGAGCAGACCATGAATGGCACATTTATGGCATTTATGGGGCAGGGGCTGTAAAGCACCCTCTTATATCCATGGGGACAGAGACAGAGAAGGAGCAGCATGAGCACTCTGCAGGAATGGAGACCTGGGAGGATCCAAGCACTTTTCCTGGCCTTGCCAAACCCCCCAGTGCTCCACCAGAAGTGCTCCTGAGACCAACTTGCATCTGACAGAACATTTGGGTGCTGGCAGAGAGACATATTCCATGGATTTGTTTCCCTGGGCACCTCCAGCCACACCACATCTATGTTGCTCACTTGTAGGACTTCGATGTCTGCTTCACTGTTAGTACAAAAAGACACTTGGAAACTCCTGGGGGAAAAAACCAGCATTCACACATTCTCCAAGGGAAGAAAAACCACATTTCAGTGGCGCTTACACTTTTCAGTAGTAGATACAGAGGTAGTTGTAGGCTCAATTTCCTCTCCCTTCCCTTCTCACCTTGCTCTTGTCCCAGTACCAAATACATTCAAACTGAACAAACACTTTTCTGCCAGCCTGCCCCATGCCTCGTGCTTTGGTTCATCTTTTATTGGAATTTTCTGCAATCTTTTTGACCTAGCCCAGTTTTCTTCTCCCTCTGCCTCCCTTCCCTTACATTTCCATTCCGTGTGACTAAACTCCAGCCTTCTCCCTCTTGCTCTCACACACAATGCTATTAAAATTAAATCCTTTTGTGCAACTCTCTACTTTATTATAGGTCTTCGAGCCATTCCTGAAATCCCAAGCCAGTCTTTGTAAAGTCTTAGTTCACCTGAAGGCAAACTTTAGCACATGGTTTGCTTCAGATAAGGCTCCTTCTGCCCACCAGAAGGGAGCTCACCTCCAAAGATTGCCACGTTTTGCTGCACATAAAATGACCACACAAAAGAAATGTGCATGTTCCTTTCTTGCAACACAAAAATATGCACAATATAAAATATAAAATAATATAAAAGGACTGGTCTGATTGAGGAGAATCAGCCCTGAAGGAATCCAGTGAAGAAATCAGTGCTGCACTGCCTTCCTGCACCAGAAATCCTGCCTTGCATTTCCAGGGATGAAAAATGCCTGAAAACATCAGTAGGCTCCCAGGTAACAAATCAATGATGCCTTCCACTTTTGAAGGAGAGGGAATTTAAACAACCAGGTCCTCCACCATGTGCTCCTCTACCTGGAAATGTGTCCCAGCTCCTTGTGTGCAGCAGAGAGGATGGACTTTATCTCGTCCTGAGCAAACCTCCTAACCATGAACAGGAGTGCAAACAGGCATTTCTCACCAGTCTCCCAACCACCTCCAAGCCCCATCTATGTTCAGACCCCGACAATACTATGACCTGTGAGTCCTCAGCAAGCTGAAATATGTGACAGAAGTCTCAGTTGATATGTACATGACTAACACACTCAAGGATGTTCCTCTGGGACAACAAAGATAACAGGGCCCAGAGCAAAACTGTCAAGAGGGAAAGAGCTTCCAGGGGAAAAAAACCTTAATATTGAACTCACCAGTCACCAAGTACTCATGCAAGAATTGCTTTTCTTCCTTTTTCTTCTGAAAAATAAACTTGTCTTGGAACAAGTGAAGGCAACATCACCACCACCGGACTCACCACTGTCAATTATAAGCACATACAGAATGGGAGGAAGTTGTCTTGGGAGAAGACAAAGATGAGGCCATTGAGCCAGGAGAGGAAAAGCAGACCAGAACCTTGGGACTTGGACACTTGTCCCTTCCTCCTTCCAGTGCCCAGGTACCAGATAAGCAGTGAGATGTGAGGATAAAAGCTGTGATTAAACAGCTTCACTGCCCTGATCCTGCAGCAGCAGCACTGCCCTTTGCCTGTCTCTCTGCAGAGGCACTGCCAGGAAAGGACCAGAAGAAGGGATCTGAAAGTAAAGACTCCAAGTCAGGAATAACCAGCACAGAGCTACAGACCCTGGTGCAGAAAGGACCACTGACACAAAGCTCCTGGGGGGGAGCTGAATTTAGGGAGCTGCCTCCAAAAAGCCTGCAATACCATGGAAATGGAGCCCATGTCCTGATGAAACAGCAGCACAGCTGCAGGCACAGCAGGAGGGAAACTTACCAGGAGCCAGCAGAGAGAAGGAGGCTCCTCAGAAAAGGGACAAATGTCAACCCCAGAGCTGGGTGTGAGCAGCCCCTTCTCAATCAAGCTCTGTTTGATGACATGAGGAAGGGGGAAAACTCAGAAGACTCCTTTTGCAACAGAAAATCATGACTGGAAATACCAATTTTGATACTGAAGCCCAGAAGAAGGAGTGACCAAACGCAGAGGTGTCTTTCCTACACTGTGGATTTGCCAGGCTGCCTCGACTTCCCTCTCCTTGGGCGCTGCAATGCAGTGAAAGCCAGGTGCTTTGTAAAATGAAAATGCTGCAGAAGCTCTAGGTGCAAATGCAGCATGTGCAAAAGCCCTTTTATTCAAACTGTGCTACTTAACGAAGTGGTTTGTGAAACCACTTTCGAGCCTTCAGCAATTTTCCCTGCTTGAAGAAATCATTTTAGCATCTTCTTCATGGGCTGTTCATAGACTTCAAGCCTCCAGGTTCACCCCATGGTGTCACCTGCAAGGGCACTGCAGGCTGGGGATCACAAGTACAGCAGAACTGGAAAGTTCATTTCACATATTGTTTCAGCCCCAGTACTTAATTCTGGGAGGAGGTGATTTTGCATCAGAATGAGACATGCTGGGTACAAACCACAGATTACTTTTCAGAGGAGTTAATCTTCCTATCCATTATCTGGAGTAATTCAAAAAGCACAAAAAAATGGAACTGTTCTTGAAGAAAGAATTCATGTTCAGGTAATTACAAATAACAGACACATCTGGTTATCTTAATTGTTTGGGAATGTCTCAATTATCTAAGAATGTTTTCATAAGGACTCAGAGACAGTAAAACTTTCTCATGGCAGATTGCATTCACTGATGAGAGGAAATTCAGTGGAGCTAAAACACTGGAGCGTGCTTAGACCCAGAGAGCACTTTCAGTCCCGTTGGCAATGGGCTTTATTCGCCTCTAAAGTACCACAGACTATGAAGGGAGAAATGGGAAAGTCCTACACAGGCAGCAACAGCACCTTTCCCTGCTGGCTGCAGCTTTTCCAGCACGCCTGTGAAAATGAAGGAGTTTTTGTGTACTGGTGGTTCAGCCAGAAAATGACAGCAGTGATTTTTCAGGCATCTGCCCCAAAGAGAGGAGAGTCAGGTAAAGGCCCTTGTCCTGCCTGAGGGCAGCGCAGGCGTTTGGTGGCTGGTGGGTGGCACCCCTTCCCTCACAGATACTTGGGGTGTCTCCTGCCCAAGGGGAGCTCATTGCAGAGGAGCCCCTGCACTGTGAATTCACCTGAATAGAGCAGAGGCTGCTCATCGGAGCCCAGAGCCAAACCCCAGAGAGGGGGATTTCAAGCACCTCAGGCAGAGCCTGGTCCCAGTGGAGCTCAATGTTTCATCATGTAGCCTGCAGGAATCAGCAGTCAGCCTCTGGGAATTACCTCCCACAGCTCCAAATGCCTGTGTGCAGAGGGGTGGCAGCGAGGCAGAGAGGGGAGCTCTGTGCTTTTGCCGGGGTGGCTGTGCCCCACTGATGGAGCTGGGAGGGTTTCTTACACATCTGTCCCCACTCCTCCACCTGGGCCACCTGGCTCTGATCTTTCCTGCCGAGGGCTGGAGAAGCCCTCAGCTCCTGCCTTGCTGATCCTAACCAGCACCTTTGTGAGGCAGACATGGCTGGGGTGAATCCTGTCACTGGAGTGAATGTCCCCCCGTGGCTCGTGGCAGCAGCCAGGAGGGTGTGCCGAGGCTCCACACAAATCCCAATCAATATTATTTATCTGGCTGATCTGCGAGCCAGCCACATCCCCTCCACCTAATGCCCACTCCCATCCCCTCCACCCTATGGGTATCAGCAGGAGGGAACCTGATGTATGCTGGTAATTATCTGCTGCTGAAAAGAAGTGCTATTTCTCTTATTTTTGTAATGCAGATCAATGCACATGTCACTACTGAAAAGCTGTGTCATTTAGGATGGAGCATTAACTGCTAGGAATGGATTTTGAAGCTCCCCACTTGTGGGTGGAATATTTTCTGGAGGAGTTGAGCCTTTCGAATGCTGAATTTCATTTATCCCACTGCCTCTTTAAGAGTAGTCGGTGGAGGAGAGGGTGTTTGAGAAAGTGACAGTTTGTCATCTCCTTCCCCAGCGAGCAGGAGCTGGGGACAAAGTGGTGGCAGGGAAAGAAGCAAACTGGCACGGGGAGGTGAGTGGGGGACATGGCTGGCTTTGCAGCAGCCCTGCAGTGGGATGCAAGAATGGAGAATCCAGAGGGCAGCTCCTGGGGGGAGAGAAGGAAGGTGTTCCTGTGAGCAAGAACATGGTAAGGCACCCAGGGAAAGAACAGAAGAAAGGCTTGAAAAAGGGCAAAAGCTGGATGCTACACTTGATTTCCAGATTTGCACCTCTCTCAACACACACACACATGGACACCCACACATCCTCCTTCTGCCAAAATTGCTACCCAAGAGCTGTGCTAGCATGGACTATCCAAAAAGGGTCCATTTGATTTGCAGTCAGAGGGAAGAGTTTTCCAAGTTTCCTTCTATTTTTCACAGGAATGAAACAGAAACTTCTCTGGAATCTTGCTCAGAAAGTGAAAACAAACTCTCCTTCTGTCCATCAAGCCCAGCTAAAGAAAAGCACATAATGGTCACAAGCTGGAGTTCACTGTGGTTCCTCACCAAGAAAACCTCAAAATCTGTCAAATGATTGTCAATCAGTTGACAGCCATGAAATTACGAACTCCAGTTCTAACTGGGAATTTTTACCAACCCTCCTTAACACCTTAAGGATAACCTGGTCACATCAAACTGCAAATCCACACAGTCACCTAAAATGAAGATTTTGGCAAAGCAATTACTCAAGTGCTGCCATTCTGCACCCAAAATCACAAATTAATGTGCACCTCTCCACTCATGCTACACCCTTCCTCAGCCCACAGGTGAGGGTGTTGACAAACCTGAGACTCACTGAGCATTAATAAAACGTGACCCATCCCTTTCCCCACTTGCTATTTGCCATTGTTAAAACAGGCATTTGCCTTACTTTACAGCTATGATTTTTAGAGCATATGTTCACTATGTACGGCTCCTTTTTGAAAGTTCTGTTACTCTTTGGAATTGCTCAAAAATGTCAATATTCTTTTGAGTACTTGATATTTACAGTTTGATATTTAAAGTGTGCAATTTGTTATCTAAATTGCATAGCACACATTCAGCTTCCCAACTGAATGACCTAGCTTTTATAAACCTTCCCAGCTTTCACAGGAAAAGGTTTTGTTTAGACACGAAACACCTTTCCATGATTAGACAAATATCAGCTACCTCGGAAAAGCATTGCAAAAAAGGGTTATGAACAAAGAGAAATAGAAATTATATTTAGAACTCCACAGAGATGCAAATAGTTATTCCCTCCTTCACCTACAGCCCATACGTAGTGCCCAGATTGTTTTTCTTTTTTACTGATGTTGATTTTCTTTTCATACTCAGAAAAGAAGACACATGGCTAGTTTGAAAGCTGATCAGATCCCTCGTTCATTTGAAAAGCTTATTTCTAAATAGTACTTGCAAATATGTGATGAGCATAAATTTGGAAACTGCTGAAAAACTAGTTCTGTGTGTCATAACACAGGGTGCTGGGTTTTTTGCTGCGGGACTGGAGGATGAGGAAAAGCCAAACTCCTGCCCAAAACCCACCCCGTGGTGACCAGGGGAGGATCAGGGAAGCGGCATTTTCCTGGACACATTCCATGTCCCTTTTCACTCGAGCAGACAAGTACATATGACCTCTTTGCAATGATTCAGGGTTTCAAAGCTGTCTCCTTAAGCCTCTTGATCACCACTTGTCCCTCCCCATTGACAAGCTAAGCACTTACAAGTTTTGAAGCCTCCTTGGCTCACTTTTAAATTTTCCTTTCCACATCTTATGCCAGCAGTTACCCAGAGGGAGAAAAAAAAACCTCACCATATCCATCCTTCAAAAAGTCTAACTTTCACTCTGCTAGTCCTAATCCATTATCTAGGCCCACTAATGTGTACTACATCATCAGAGAAGCAATGCTCTGATGATGTAGTACAGCCCATGTACATGTACATCATCAGAGTTATATCTTTCTGATCTGCCTGTGGGTTTAATAAGCATTCCAGATGGCTTGCTATGCCTGAAGCAAGAATGGATAATCACACAGCTCTACCCTCAAAACAATAATAAAATAAGGACACAGTAGCACAGGGGCTCGTGCCTGCCAAAAACATTCAATAGACTGTATAATACAATAGTCCAATGTGATTGGTGAGGCACATTTATACCTTTGCTGTTCACAGGTGAAAGGGAACAGGCTTTAAATAAAACAGAGGTTACAGATCCGTGCTGTTGCTGTGGGTATTTAGGGGGGAGCAGGCGTGGAGCCCACAGCTGTACCCCCACATCACACCACACCCGGACAGGAGTGCGGCCAGAGCCTCTCCAGAGCCGTGCAGGGCGTGCACAGCTCATCTGTTATCTCCTGGATTTGCAGGGTATCCATCAGCCCAGCTCCCAGCCATCTAGCACAGCAGCAATAAGTGTCACCAAGGCTTTCCTACCCAAGTAAAATTGTTCCTTGGTGGGGGTTGCTTGCAGCAAGTAGAGTGAGTGGCAGAGCCGCTCCAGAAATGGCATTTTCCAGCCAGGCACCACTGCCCCTCTCCTGCCACGCTGCTGTGCCACAGCCAGACAGAGCAGGGAGGGCTGTCCTTTAGTCCCAATGTTATTTAAATACCTGGAACTTTAAAGTTATTGGGAGGGAAGGAGGGTGTTTGTGTTTTGGGTTTTTTGAAAAGAAAAAAGTGCGCACGAAGTATGAAAGGAAAGAAGTTAAGAGATGGAGGCTCTGTTGTCTCCCTCGCTTGAAGGAGTGAGGACAGGAGGAAGAAGGAGAAGCAAAGCAGCCTTTGATTCAGTCCCCAGGAGTGCCCTCTCCAGGAATCAGATCTGTGGGAAGAGACACAGGCATGGTGGCACTCATCCCATCCTCAAGAGTGGAGCAAACCCTCAGAGCTGCTGAAAGATGAGTTCAGGGATGCTTTGCAATAAGGAGAAGTTTTGACATGAACCCTGGCAGGGATGGGATTTCCATCGAGGGCTGCAGAGAAAGACCAGACACCCAGATAGGCACAAGCACATCCGTCCTTGTAGGAGGAAGAGGCACCTCATCCCAGCTCCCAGCAGGTTTCTCTTGGAGAAGAGCAGCTCCTTGACGTCAGCCGTTTAGCGCTGATGGGTATTTTTTCCCTGGCCAAACAAGTGGGTTCTACTTTAGCTCTAACATTAAACGCTATTAAATGAAATGAATACAGCATGTTTCCATCGAACGTGTTGCTGGAGCTGCTGTGACAGCTGAGAAGCTGCTAGGCATGATGTGTCAAGAAAATGTACCAGGAGAAAAGTACATGGAGCTACTGTCAAAAATACAAGCGGGTTTGAGAATGGCATCTTGGCTTCACATGCTGCTGAAATTATTTTTTAATTGCATCTGTAAACCCAGGCAGATCTTTAAGGGTTAACTGCACACAATGTAATGAATTCAATAATGATGAGTTAAAAAAGGTCTAATTAGCAACTAACCACTTTATTATGAAAGGAAATGGTAATGAATTTAATAGCTCAAAATCATTAACAATATTTAGTTTGCTGGTACTTGTTCTCTATTATCCTCATTAATATGAACATTTAATATGTTTTAAAATGGATTTGTAATACTTTCTGTACCATGAGGTTACACTGACAAAAAGAGTGTAATTATTCTGTTAATTGTAATCTCTGTCTGTTTGTGCCCCAAATAGTAGCATATTTAGGTGCTAATAAAAAAAAAGGAGTAATTAAAGGAGGGAAGTTTAAAAATATAATTAAACAAACTCTAAAATTGCAGGCTAAATCACTCTGAGGAAAAAGTTTTGGAAGTGAGACGTGAAAAACAAGTTTTGTCTACTAAGATCTTTTCTAATTGAAAAAGAACTGAGAAAGGAAATAGAAGCATTACCATTCTTTATCCACAATGAATACTGAAGTGGTCCCTTCCCAAGTTGGACAGGGCTCCAGACTGGATATTCTGGGACATGTGCTTGTGAGCAGAGTGTCTGGCAAGTGAAGGTACTCTCTGACACTGCCCCATGAGTGTGAGATCATGAGTGTGATCTCCCCGTGTGAGATCCTGTGGGGATGCAGCCACCTGGCTGCTCCTAGGACACTCAAACCCCATAACTCATCTCACAGAATATCACATCCACCATCCAACCCTCCCCAGATCTCCTGAACCTCTGCTCCCAAATGGAAATATCCTCATTTATTGCCCCAAGCTTGCTCTTGCCGATGGTATTTTGCTCCTACTCCCCTTTGTTTTGCACCCACCTCTTCCTACTGCATCAGATTTTAGTGGCTGATGGTTCCCAGTCAGGGCCCTCCCATTAAAACAAATTCAGTGCTCAACCTTCCTTCATGCCAGAAGGTCTCAGAGAGGTTTGCTCTGATTCCAGCCCCATCTCCTCACTGGAAACAGGGATGGGAGGGCAGCATGCCTCCCTCATGCCTAGGGACACTCCATAGGCAAGGGTGCTCCACAGGTGTGGATGATCCATGGCTGGGAGATGCAGCACCTCCCAGGGCATGGTGGGGCTCCCCACACAACACTTCTGGGAAGGGATGTACAAGGCTGACTCAAGGATAATGGCCACAATCACTGGAGTATCAGCATTCTTCCTCAGAAACATTCCTTGTCAAATCTCTTTTTAATCTTTGTGGTGTGTGGTGGAGGTGGACACAAGGCCCACAGAGCCCCAGGAACATTTCCATGGATCAGCCAGCTAAGGACACGGTGTGTCCCTGTGTCCATGGCTCCAGGACAGGTGTCCTGGTCAAGAACCAACCCCCATCCCATCCACATGAGCAGTCAGACCATTCTGTGTCTAATTTTTATCATCTGAGAAAAGGAACTAAAATAAAAATGGTGAAATTAAAGTGAAGCATCTCATTTGCCCACAAATGACATATTTCAACTTTCCATTTTATGGGAAAAAGTTGTGAAGGAGTCCTTTTTTTTAAACTTATTACAATTTCCAATTTTTTTTTTCTGAATTGCCAGTGAAGAGAAAAATATGTGATTTGCAGAGCTCTAAAAATAACAAGTTAAAATAGTTTCTGCCTCTCAAAGGAGGCCTCTTAGTCCTATAATTTCTCCAGATTTTGTCTTTCAGGATGAGTATTTTAAAGAATGATATAATGTCATTTCTATAAGTATCGTCTCATAATCTGCTGCCACTGTTGGAAATACAAGTTTAGAGACAGCTTGAGCAAAAGAAATACCAGCTCACCCAGCTATACTAAAAAAAATAAAATAAAACATTTTAAGAAGAGGAACAGGACATATATTCTGAAGGTGAGCAAACAGTGACAAACATTTTTGAGAATCTTTCTTTTGATTTTGATATCTGGCTCCATTTACAGCTCTTTTGTGTTTGTCTGCTGCAAACAGTTCAGCAATGACTGTTGTGGGGGTGTTCATTCCTAGAAAGAAAATTTTTAAAAGAACACTCGTATTTGGGCTGGAAGGGTGTGCACAGTATTTCATTCCATAAATAAAGAGCACCAAGTGTCCAGCCATAATAAAGCAATATTGCTAAAATTGCAGATATTTACCTATAGCCAGTTAAGATGAAACAAAAAGAAAATCTAAAATTCTTACAATTATTAAAAATTCAAGTAGCTATTAAAAATTCAAGTTACTCAAGTAAAAAAGAACCATCAATCCATCTTCTGTCTAATCCATCTGATCCATGCCATTTTTCATTTCTGAACTTGATGATCTGTGGCTCCCAGGGCTCGCCCTGGGTGCAGGGATGCAGCCAGAAAGGGGAAGGTGGGCAGTGGGGCCTCGCTGCCAGAGGGGAGCTCACCACAGAGCTCTGAGGGAAACCACTGCTTCCCTCACCTCCCACATTAGCCCCTGCTCATCCAACAGCAAACATTTGTGGGCTGCAGGGAAAGAGGAAGGGGGCAAGTGCCAGATGGAGGGGGAAAGGAGGCTAAAAAGGGCTGTTGTGCTGGGAAATGGAAGAAAATGTGGTGAAAAGGAACACTGCATTTCAGGAACCTTCAGACAAACCTAGGATGTGCACCCTGACTGTTCCCATGAGCCAAGGCTGAATCCATGCAAGACAGCAGTGGGATTACTCTGGTTGCAAGCTCTTTACAGACAGACATTCAAGGTTCAGAAGCAGGCAGCACCAAACAGAGCAGGCATCCAGAGCCATGCATGTTTGTAGTTCAACCTGGCAATAAACCTTGACCCAAATTTGTGAGAATTTCAGAAAAGAGCCTCAAGATTTTGCTTTGGAGAGCTGGAATGCCCTTCCTGGTTTCCTTCTCATGCTCATCATGACAAGATGTGATCATGTGAGAAAGATTCAGAAATTATTGAAGGAAACTGAGCTGGTCCTTGGACCTTAAGTTCAGTTGGAAAATGGAAGTTTTCTTCTTGGCAATAGTGAAAACAGATGCAACAAGAGCCACAATGCAGAGCAAAAATGGAAGTGAAAACCAAAAAAAGAAAAAAAAGGAAAAAAGGTGTCTCTTGGTGCCAGGAAGCCTCTGTTCTCTTCTGTAAAACAAACAAGAAAGGACATAATATTTCCTGTCCGTGTTGAGGTTTTATCAACTGAAATGCAGGTTTGTATCATGGCCACCTTTGCCTTGCAAGGGCACAGTGAAATGTGTGGTTTGCAGGAGAACAAAGCTTCTCCCTGGTGGGCAGTGCTGGTCCCAGAGAGAGCTGCCAGCTCCAGGAGAGCTGCTGCTCTTCACCCTGGCAATTGCTTTCCTCATCCTACCCAAAAGAAGTAGGAGAGATGAACCTTTCCCCACAGAGACACACAACCATCTCCTATTGAAATTCTAAGAGAAGTTCTGTTGCAGAATGGGTGACCCTAACAGAATAAATCTCTCTGCTTTGGGAACAGTGGAGAAATTGTCATTTGCAGTCATTTTCCTAATGGAGGGCTCATTCTTGTAGTTCTATTCCTTAGACAAGAGCTGATTGGAAAACAAACATCTCCTCCCTAGCTTGGGATGCCACTTCTCAAGCATGCGGATCCTGAGACCTCTCCAGAAGATGTGGTGTCCCAATGGCTGCTCTTCAGGGACACCTGAACATGTTCACATCTTAAAAAGGGACTCCCACAATTCCCAGCCTGGATGGTCTCTGCATTCCAATGGTACAAGAGGGGGTTTTTAACACAGCAGAGTCTCTCTGTGCATATTTCCAAGCAAACAGCTGTTGTTGTAGATAGGGACAGGAGAGCCTTCATCTCCACATCACCAGGAGATTTATTGTCACCACCTACCCAAGGCCTAAACAGCCTGCCCGTTTTATGGCTCACAAACTTGGGTTAGTCATTGATCTCTCATCGCGTGTAGAAAATCCTAAAATTTTCTGGCTCCCGCTCCAGCCTTCACTAACACAGATTTCCCACTATAAATTCAAGTGATCCATCATCTGAGCTCTGACACAAGCTCTTTTACTTCCTTCTCACCCTCTAAGCCCTAACTACCTAAGCTACAAGTAAATGACAGAGGTTTTGGTAGATCCTGGAAGAACATTGAAATATTCCTCTCCCCCTCTATAATTTCTTGAAAACAAAAAACACTCAATCAAGACTTGCTTAAGGCTCAGAGGTACATTTAACACCCAACAGCATGAAGCGAAGGAACAATACAACTGTGCATTTGGCAGTGCACCACTGCAATAATTTCCAGGGTAAATGATCTGGCAATTTTAGCCACATGGATAATATCCAGGCCAAGGTGGCTAAATTCAGCCTGGCCTGCATCTGACTGAAGAAATCTGTCACACGTCCACAGACACAAAGATGCACAATACCCCTGACTCCACTCATGGCATATGCCAGCCTCCATCTTTTGGGTTATCAAGGCTAATTGCAAACCACCAAAAATACCCTGACATATTTGCATAGTGCTATCTCGTGAGTTGTGATTTATCTTACTAAAAAAACCAAAACACAAAAAGACTTTAGGAAGGAAAACAAAGCCATAAAGTTGTCTAAGGCAATCAATCCAATTCTATTCATGTCTAGTCTTTCTTTGCACACTGGTCGTTATTAACCTTGTCCCTTTCTGGGCACCCAGCAGGGATTTTTCAGCCTTGCTGTCACCTTATGTATGAGCCAGGAGAAGGTGGGAACATGCAAAGAACATTATCCTCTTGGAAAGGCTGTGAGCTGAGTGATGTTATCTCTGTAATAGCTGCACCCATGGCAGAGCAGACCTTGCCTTCCAGATGTATCCCTGGGCAGCCCCACTGCCAAAGGAGTCTCTCATATCCCTGCCCTTTGATTGGGCTGACCCAAGAGCTCTTGCCTCAAGCAGTTCTTTTGGTCCTTGCACATGGAATTATTGTGAGCTCCCTGAGATAACACAAGGATGGTGGAACCCCAGACTCACTGGAAATGAGATTTAAGTTTATCTCATGTATTAAAAACACGGAAAATGCACCCCAAAGGAAGTACAGTGTGCACATCCTGCTGCTCACTAGTGCCATGGTCCCACCACCCATCACCTACTAATTTAATAGGCCATTATCAGCTTCCTGCTGCCTCCTTCAGTCCCCAGGGGAGTCCACCAGTGAGTCACAGGGCATTTCCAGAAAGTCTGTGGAAATCCTTTCTCACCGTATTTGTAATACCACAGGCTTTTAAGAGAATTTCTTCAAAGCCCTAATGCATTCCTTTACCTCCCAGAGCTTTGATAGTGTAGGTCTTCTCCACAAAGCCCAGCAGGCAAGGGTTGTGCTCCTGGCTCCTGAACCAGCAACCCTAGCTGTATTCTTCAATTCAAGTTTTAAACACTTTTAATACACTTGTTATTTGCAGTGTATGACATGGGAATGGACCTGGCTGGTGGCAAAAGCTTGCATTTTTTCTTTGAAAAGGTCCATATTAACAGATCAAAATACTATTTTTTAATAGCTTAAAATATATATTTTTATAGTAAATACACGGCAGTGGTCCAAGCCTTCCATAGTCAGTGAAATGAGACACTTTTGAAAGATGAATATGGTGCCATGACCCTGACTCTCTCTCTGTACCCAGAGGAATAATTGTGAATGTGTCACATAATGTCTTTTAACAACTTTTATGTCTCATATAGTCCTGCATGGTATTGCCATATACATCTCTACTAACATAATACTATACTGTACACACACATGAAATTCACAAAGGCAGCCCAAACACTCTTGGGTCATTTCCACATTACTGTAAGCAGGGCAGGAATTCCAGCACTCTCTTGGTGCAATCCACAACAGCCCATCACATAACCTGTTTTTTGTTGGTAGCCTCCTAAAAATATCAGTCTGCATTTATGAAATCAGCTGCAGCCTGCTGCTTATGCCTTAGAGTAGAAGGAAAAGCTCAGCTTGCCCCAAGCACTACTTCACCTGGAGTTTGGGTGGTCTCAAGCCAAGGCCATACAGAAAAGGCTACAGAAAAACACTGTTTAATGACATAAGCAGTGTTCTTCTTGAATCACAGGCAGTGGAAATTTCATCTCTAACTACCAGCAGTCTAGGCTGAACACACATCAAAAAGGACTGAGAAAATGTTTTGGGGGGAGAGAATGCAACTTGTCCACGCACATTCTGACTTTTTAGGACACTCCTGACAATGTCTGTTTGCTTTTCCATCAGGAAGCATGGGAAAGCAGAGAGCTCACGCGATTTGAACACCTCCTGTGCTTCAGTTTTCTCCTTTTTCTTTGCTGTCCTCATCTCTTGGGGGTTTGATCCACAGAGATCTTTAGGAAGGTTTATTTTTTCTACCTACAGAAGCTTTACCCATTAATGAAAGACTTATCTAGTGAGTTGACATCATCATGTTTTCATAACCTACTATTCCCTGAATCACCCTGGTCCTCAGCAGGGAATTTTTTGGTTTGATAAAGCCAGTACTGAGATGAACATGCTACCCTGTGACAGTAAATTAGTTCCTATTTAAGGTTTGTGATTAAGTTTGGATAAGCATCAGAAGAGGGTTTTTAACTGTTTCAAATGCAGGGTGAGAATCACTTCCAAAGAGGTGGAAGCACAAAAAGGCACCATGTTCCTCATCTGTGCATCCACACCATCCCATGTGTACAGACACCTCCCCTTGGATGGCTGCAGACAGTCCCTACCAGGGCATGTTTTAGGAACCTTGCAGGGCAGTGTCTGCTCTAATGAAGAGCAACCAGACTTCTTCACTTCCCTGAAAGATGCACTGTGTTATACTGCTTCAACACACTGGGTCTTCTCTGTGCAGACACACACAGTGCTGGCAAACCTGGCCAAGAAACACTCTTGTTTCCAAGAAATGGGAGTTTACAGCTACCAGCACAGAGCCATGCAAGAAAAAAAAAAAAAAAAACCCTGAAGACAAACCCAAAAAGCAACAAGAGCACAGCCCCTCAGTGCCCTGCTACTTTCAGGCTCCAACAGCTCTATTAAAAAGCAAAGTGCAAGCATACCCATCTCAATCCTCTCATTTTAAATGTGGTCAGAATTAGCACACTGCCAGTATCCAAAGGTGCAGACCTTGCTGCTCTATAGCTCCTAGAGCTGTGTGGCTCTGGGAAAGGACAGGAACCATAAAAAGCCTGAGCTGGGAGGCAGCTTTAATGCTCATGTTCAGGCCTCTAGTAAGTTGTCCCACAAAATGTAATGAGACCTCCTGCTTAGCCAGGGCTCTGATTTCCACAGTTTGTGCCTGCAGCACTCTTATATTTTATAAGCCATATTAACTCACCTCTTGCACTGGGAGGTTGGGGCAGTGGCACACTGTCTAATAATGGAACATATTTGTTAATACTAATAGACATTTGTAAAACTACCACATGCCCTCACAGCCTTCAAGTCAGAGCACAGGATGCTTGCTAGGCTTGTGAAATGTATGATGTAAAACTTGGGATGTTTTGGTTACAACATATCTCATTTATTTTTACTGTCATCACCCTCCCTGGTATATAATACCTGCTGCATGCAGAGTGAAATATTGCAGATGTTTTCAAAATAATTCTGGGCTGGTGGAGAAACCAAAAGGTCTCTTGTGCGTAAGGTCTGGTTATTTTCAATTCCAAACAAGTAGGTAACAAAGTTTCTGTGTGCTGGTATTTTAAAAGGCCTGGATTCCTCTGTGCTGACTCATACTTGCACTGCCCACCCAAAAACTCCCCTCTGAGAACTTTGAGAGAGACTTCAGCCATTTTGATACCCTCAGGATTCAGGAATGAAGAGTAAAAAGATAAAACTAGTTTTAACTATTCATTAGTTTTTGGTACTTCAGATAATTTGTGCAATGGCTTCAGGGGTTTAATTGAATCACTTTTCCCACCTTGTCTTAATTTTAATTATGCAGCAATCATTTTTACCAACCTATGCAAAGGAGCCATATGAAAATGTGACATATGACAATACACATTTACCTAAGCTCTAGGACTACTGTGACCTACAGGCAATTAGCTACTGCCTCCAGCACTCAAACGACCAATTAAAGAGTTAACAAAATGCCCTCCAAATCACCTACATGTTCAGGTTTTTGGACTGCCATGAACATTATACTTCAACTGATATAATTTTTGACTGACTGATTTACTAAGTCTGCATTGGCTAAAATTCTTACAGCCATGCCTGTAAAACCGAAGAATCAGGTTTTATGAGGTGCTTTCATTGTCATTAAAGACTATCCCACCTTAGCCCTTTCCCTAACAAGACAATCTTGCAGCAGTCATTACAAAATGTGATCCCAGCTTGTCATCAGGGAAAAAATGGCTTGCTAGGTCAATGAGGACTGCACTAAGTTCATCTCAAGGATGTAAGACATCCCTCTGCATGGCTAGCAGCCAAGAACAAAAAAATTAAAGAGCCACAAAGGATTGGGGTTTTTTCGAGACTTGGCTCCCAAAGTTTTACAGGTAGCCCATTCCATAACTCCACAGAGATTGAATCAGTAGTAACAAATGGATGCCTTTGCATCTCTTCATGATTTACAGTCTACCACTGAGCACTTCACTGCAGACAACAGATCATCAACAGCCTGAAGTGCACAACACAAATGACCCCAAGACAGACAATTTCCAAGAAAAATGCATTCAGATGTGCGCTTGCATGGGAATAAGAGAGATCCAGGACACAGCTAATTATACCAGCTGAGGGGGAAGTGAAGGGTGGTAATCTGCCCAAGAAATGCTGAGTTCCAGCCCTGTCTCCAGCAATAACTCAAGCTGAGGTTTTGTATCTCCTTTCCTGCTTCCCTCAGCTGGCAGGGGGGTTTAACAACAACTCCCAACACACATCACACGTGGTGCCACAAGGACTGAAATTCTGAGAGTGCTCTGAAAACAATAAATGGTCTGGGTGCCCACCAGTATCTCACATGTTGGGCAGCCTGGCATAACATAGAAAGGTTCTGCCTTCTGTAGTCTCATGATGGTATCTCACAGACAGAGGGGGGTTGCAAACCATGATTCCATGCAAGGGAAAAGTGACTCTGCAGAGAAAAATGCTGATCTGAGAGATTGGTACAGACCTGACACTTGCTTGCAGGTCCTCAGCTCAGCTGGTGCTGGTTTTCTGAGGCTGACTGACATCAGACTTCACACCTGGAGGATTCTTTTCTGAACTGAAACAGAAAGAGAAGTGTGTTACTGATTTTCCTTCTCTGGCCACAAAGACCCCAATTCTGCCCAGATTTACAGGTGGGGCACCACTGGCTTTGCTGAAAGCACTCTGAAAAGCCAGCCCAAAAGCCACCTCAATCCTTGAGATGCCACCAGAAACTGAAGGTAGAGCTAAACAATCCCAAATGGAATTTCTTTTCCACCTCCTGCACTTTGATTACTCAGACAAGGCACATGGGGCATGTTGGCCACACAGACAGGCAGGGAGGTGAAGGGAATAGCACTGTGGAGAGAGATGAATCAGCCCAGTGACTTGGGGCTACTTGTCTCCTTTCCACCACGTGGGAAACCAGTGTCTGGCAGCAGCAACCTCAGTGCTCCTGTTTTCCAAGCCAGTGGCTTCAGGGAGTGTCACAGAGGTGACATTCTGGGCCTTCCAGGGGTTGGGGAAATCAATATTGGCAATGTGAAAGACACTTGATGACAGAGTCATAAAAATGGTGTTTTATCAGTGGAGAAAACAAGAGGGAAAAGAGGCAATTGTAAATGGCCAGCTATAAAAAAACGTACCAAAAAATTCCATCAACCACTACCAAAATCAAAAAATAAAGACAAAAACACCAAAAAAACCCCAATAATGGCAAAACAAACAAAAAAAAAAATGAAAACAAACCAAAACACCCAGCCAACACTCAAAACTCCCAATGCTTTATTTGTTTGGCTGCATCTTCCACAAAGCCCAGTGAACAAGAGTGAAGAAAGCAACTGTTTGACACCCAGAGCTGCTTTCCTTTGAAAAATATGGAGACAAACTTAACAATGAGGAGTCGGGATTCCATAGGGTTGTTTATGTATGGAATACAGGCAAATGCATACCATTATGTGGAAGTGTGTCTGTGTGTAAGGCAGCATTAACACCAATTCTTACAGCCTTATGAAATGATATATTAAAAAGAAAGAGAGGAAGAAAGGAAAAGCAAGCTAGATTTTTTTCCCCCCTCTTTTTACAAATATGATGCAGTTTACAGAAGCATGGTCCTTTTTTTAGGAAGAATTCTAAATGCATCATTCAAATATTGTTTGAGCTGAATACATGATATACATATCATGAATACATATAATCACAGCACGGTCTTTTGTGGGAGCTCTGAAAATAGCAGTGGAAAAAGCTGACCATGAGTTTCCATCTAAGGATTTGCATTTGGTTAACATGTGTGAACCAACTCCATTCATCCCATCCTCAATGGGAACTCTCCTGCTGCTCCAAAGGGCCAAAATGAAGAGTTGGGCCTGGACAGCAGGAATCATTCTGTGGGGCTCATGTCAAGGACAGCACCTACCAGGTGAAATTGTGGGAAGAAATTGGGGAACTCCATTCTGCTGAAAAACACTTATGGGTTATGTATGCAGCTACTGTATTGCAAACTATGTGGCAAGTTAAGTTGTAAGTTACCTGCTGATTTTCCTAACCTTTTCCCACCAGTTCCCCCGTGACAGAAAAGCTGAAGTTCACTGAGGAGGCTCCAACTTCCTCCTCTCCATCTCCAGTCTTGCAGGATGCAGCTTAGCTTCTCTCACTTCTCCCACTGCAGAGTGCTGGGGAAAAACAAAAAAAGAGATGAATCAGAGGAAAAAGGGCAATTAGGTGGGCGAGCTTCAGGATCTCCACAGCCCCTCTCTGCTCAGATGGGAAGAGGGAAGGTGTGTGCTGAGGGTGTCCCAAGGTCAGAGGGGACATCCCTGCCCCCTGCCAAACCTGTGGGAGCAGGGGAAGCTGGAGGATGCAGGGAGGGTGGCAGGGAGGGCTGAGTGCTCTAAGTAGCATGTTTCCTAGGAAACCTTCGACAGCAAATATCACATTAGTCCTGCCTTGTGGCCCAGCTCATGTGATGTCAAGAACAATTTCTCACAACTCAGCTCAGAAGGTTAGCAAGACTTGGTGAAATGTTCAGTGACTCTGGCCTGGCTTCCCAGCTGGGAACAAAACAAGAGACTGAGAGTGTTTGCATTGTTTTGGAGCTTTGTGACAAATTCCTAACCAAACATTTTATTATTTTTATTCAAACCTTATGGTGTGTTTCCCTCACAGGTTTGCAGTCTTCCCCAGTTGCTGTGTTTGTTCGCAAGGAACTTCATTTAGCAAAAGAAAGAAAAGAGAAATGGAAAAACCAGCAAGCTCATGGAAAGCCTTGGAACACTTAGATCAACATTCAGCTTGTGCACTTATAAAAGCTCCGTCATAGACTTCTGGCATTACAAAACTTCATTTACAACTATCCTTTCTAATTTCTGTCAGCTGCAGCCCGAAAATATCCATAGTCTAGCAGATTTAACAAAAAAAGGCATAAGATCTGGCAGCTAAACTCAGATATGAGATGTATTCCAGCCTCTGAGGGGGCTCCCAGCAGTGCCTTGGGCTGGGACCCAACACCTTGGGGTGGCTCTGAGGGTAGAGACGCAGAGTTTTGGCTCTCCAGGCTGCACAACACCCTGAGGCTGAGTATTTGGGGGCTCTGTGGTACCACAGACCTCCCCACAACATACCTGTTATGCATAGTGAATGTCTCTCTTTCCTGATTTCCTGCAAACCAGCCCAACTGGAAGGCGACTGTGGTGCACTGTAAAGTCCCACATTGCTGCCATCCCTGCTGTCTCCGCATTTGTGGCTTCAGCGGCATCGGGCTTCTAAGTTCTGAAGAGAAAAGGTACTAAATCTGAAAAAAAATCTTCCTCTGGTGACACACTTCATCTCATACTTAGTGAAATATAAAGACCTCTTTAATAGAAAGTAATATATTTAAACAAATTAAAAATAGCCCCACTAATTTCTTTTTAATCATAAGCTAACTTAGGTGTTTGACCTCTTTATTTCCTTTTGCTGCTTCTCATCTTCAGTGATTTGAGCCCTCACATCTAGAGGGTTTTTTTTCCATTTTTTTCCTTTCCAGGGAAATAAGCGATGAATACAAAAAGAACAAGGTTGCTTGAGGTACCTGAGAAACACCAGCACTGAAATAGGCCCATCACTCCCTTTGATCCCATTTTAGGTACAGGAGGCCTGACGGATCAGCTACTCCCCCAGGAAAGCCAGGATTAAGGGGGTCAGGTCAGCAGTGTGAGAACTCCTTTAACACAGTGTGGGAACACAGGGCTCCCTTTTTAACACATTAATGTTCTGAACCTGAAGCTCATCTTAACAAGATGGAGACAGTGGAGTCCTCCCCATCAGCCCAAACCTGTGCCCTCAGAGCTGCCTGATCCACCAAGTGACAAATCTCCTGGAAATCTCATAAACCAGGGCAAGCACAACATTAGGATTTACTGACCACAGCAAAGGTTCCTCTGAAGATCCAAAAGCAGAGGTTTAAGCAAGACAGCAAAGGCTGAGGTTACAGCAGGTGAAAACACACCGGAGGCCCCTTGTCCCGTGAGCTGCTCTGCCCACGGACAGCCCTCACGCTGGAACATGGCACCTGCCCGTCCCTAAACCCCTCATCCCACAGCCCTGACATGCCACCTGCCTCATCCCACAGCCCCAAACACTGTCTGGCCCCAGTTTATTTGTGTTTCCCTCTTGTTTCAGCCATTGTCCCCTGTCCTGCAGGTTTCCGCCCTCGCCTCAAGATGGCGGCCCCTCCGTGAGGGCAGGCCCGCGCCGCCCCAGGGAAAGGGGGCCAAGAAACAGCCATTTACTAAATTATACAAAATATCTACCCAATAATAACACTATTAACAACATAATTGAAATTTTAAAAGCTGTTTCCCCTCACTATCAAACCTGGTGCTCTGATCTTTCCTAGCTGACAAAACCACGCTGCTTTTTCTCCCCACACGGTCTCCTGCCCTCACCCACACACCTGTCGTATCACCCGAATGTGTAAATGTTTGCGGGTTTAAGTTAATTCTGTCCCAAAGCAGTAACAGATCTTAAAACACTCTCAACAATGCTTCTTGTACATTAAGGACCTGAACAAAGCAAGATTTAAACCCTGGTCATGCATAAATAACCATATCACCATCACCTGAGACACCTGGAAAAACATTCCTGCTTTCTTCTCAGTTCCCAGCCACAGAAAGCAACACCTCACCAATGGGAGGTGCAGATGGAACCTTTGGGGTCCCTACCTGCTAAAGATCAGGGTGGGAATGCAAAGAGCTCAATTAATACCAATACAGACCAAAATAATATCTCAGTATCTTATAGATAAATGATTCGGAATGAAATATGTTCTTATCATGAGGAAAGATCTATAACTCACTCTTAGCCCTTCATCACCAGGAGGAAATATACTGCGACTTGCACCAATCCATTATCTGTTCTTATTTTCCTCAGCACAGGTATTTATCTCTCTAGCTCACTCTTTATCAACGCAGCCACTCATAATCGCCCAAGTCGCCCTCCCACTCGGGTGGGAGTCTGCTCCTCTCTGACCAGCCAGAATAAAGGGACACCTTGTTTTCACATCCTCCACCACTTCTCTCCCTGTCTGCAGCTGGACCCCTGTCCTCACACAATGTCGTTTTGGTGTGATGGGACACTGGGTGGTTAAAATCCACATGGCATCGGTCTCAGCACTGTAAATCTCAACACAGGGGCTGGAGCTGAGCTTTCCCCAAGCCTGTACATGTCCCAGCCCAAGGTTTTAGGTCAGGCATATTTTGAATTCCAGCTTGTTAGAGTTACTGGCTTGTGCACCCGTCTCCCCTTCAGCTCCCAGAGAGGATCTAGGGCTGTTTCCAGCCCTTGCCTCAATGGTTTCAAATCTAATATTGGGATTAAGATTTGCAGGTATGTTTCTCCACAAGGGCAGTAACCCATTCACTCTGCATTTCTTTCCCAGAAGTGCTGAGATCCCTCCATGCATACATACATGTGCCTGGTGAAATGCAAATCTCTGGGATTTTGTAGTAAGATCAAATCTCAGCATTGATAGTCACTCGTTCATGCATGGAAAAAGATACATGGACTTTATCCTCCATGAGTGTGAAAGCTAAATTTTTTTTCCAAAGCACTTTACATGCTGCAGCCAGCAACTGGCTGCCCAGCTTGGGACATATGTGTCCTTTGCAGAAGATTCCTCTATTACATCAGCTTGCAAGAAAGCCTCCAAGTGGGAAGGTGTCTGATTTTTAGTTTGGCACTGGGATAGTACTACTAATAATAAAAAGAGAAAGCCTTTTCTGCTATAGCCTGGAAAGAGTTTGCCAAAATTTGGGAGTCTGAATAAAAATAGCTGCATGTCCCCATTGTTTAGTTTCTCTTGGAAACTTTAAAAAATGTAAAATATTTTTTGATAGCTTTACCCTGCACTGCCCAGCCACATTAAGCCACAGTAAACTACATTCTTATGGTTGTCATAACATTTTGCTCTGTGTTGCTTGTGACGTGAATAATCTATTAAGATACACAAGGTGCGAGGTGCTGCCTTCCTGTCTCCGAGTTCCTGCAATCTCCTGTAACAATTCCATGCAATTCCTGCTGGAGTGGTGCAGGAAGGACTCCCTGACACTGCCAGAGCCACCAGAGGGTCCAGGATAGCAACTCTGGGTGGGCTTGGCCCCGACTATCGGGGCTGTGGGGATCAGCCTTCCTCCCGCTGCGCTCCCCTTCCTCCTCCCCATCCCAGCCTGTCATCAATCTCACTACAATGACAGCAGACAAATGTTAGCCTTTGCAAAGATCAGATGAAATCTATGGCTTTAGGGCTGCTCACCAAGGAATGGGGCAGGCTGCACCAGACACGGGCACCAGCAGTCACCTCCTCTGCATCAACCCGCTCAAATCACTTTGGCAGCCATCACAGGCATCTTCCATGAGCAATCCGAGTGCTCAGATAGATTCTGACAAACTTTAATGCTTCAGCTTCTCCACACAGTCGGGGTTTTGGTATTTTTTTTATAGATTGCTCATTCAAAACTTTCTTTTGGGGGGGAGGCTTTTGAGGTGTGTTTGGGGCAATGCTGGAAGCCACTCCACCAGCAGCTCAGGAGTGCACAGAACTGGGGTTTATTTTGGGTTAGTACACTTGTCCCTCACATGGTCTGGAACCTGAATTCTGCTAGCCAAGGGGAAGGGAGGGGGGAAAAGAAAAAAAAAAAAGATTACTCCATGGCTTAAATATGCTGTATGTGCCCTTGTCTCCTGCAATTTCTTTACATCGATGTGCAGGAATATTTATCCCCAGTAGAAATGTTTAACTAATCTGGTAAATGTCAAGCCATATGGTGTACATTGTAAGGATTTCATCAGGCCTTTTTAACTCTTTGTGAAAGTCTTTCCCTCTCTTTCCCTCTGCTTACTTCCACCCTCTTTTTTTTCTTTTTTTTCTCCTCCTTTTTTTTTTTTTTTTTTTTTCCTCTGTGGCTGCCCTGCCAGAGCCTACGAGGCAGGAGATAGAGCAGGGGGTGTTATTACCCACAGTCAGATCAGGGATGTGATGTTCATGGTGTACAATAACAAGCAGTATTAACCAGAAGTGCAGCTCACGAGGCGCCTTTCGCTGGGCACAGAATGTAATTTTTATCAGCAGTGACCTGCAGAAGAAGATCACTAATACTTTTTTTAAAAACAAACTGTCCACCCCAACAATGCACAAAATTCCCAGGGGCTACCTCATCTCTTATCACTTCCTTTGAATAATCAAGTCCTTACAACAAATGAACTGCAGTTTTGCAGCACTTTCAAGTAAGGAAGCATTTCTGCACTGTAACTATCTGGTGTATCTCCCACAAAGATAGAGTGCAATTTACAATAAGTAATATCAAAAAAGAATAAACCGTTATATTCGTGCCAATCCTTATTCATGGTTTTATAACAAGATATATCTGTTTTCTTCCTATAAATCTTGACTCTATTTTTAGAGTTTGCAAATAATGACTCCAGTCTTTGGCTGCCTGCCACTTCTGTGAAAAACTAGAATAGCCACAGTGCAAGACTATAATATTAAGAAAAAAAAAAAAAAAGAAAAAGGAAAAGGGAAAAACAAAAAGAGAGGGATTCTTTATGAACTCTGTGTATTTCCTACCAGGACAGACCTGTTCAAGATTGTGATAAGTGATGCAAATGTGCAGAATGTGTCAGGGAAAAGCAGGAGCAGCATGGAAATTTGGCTGAACTTCAACACCTATTTCTGAATTCTTTTGCCTAAATCAAGTTGCTTGTACCTGCAGGGGCCCTTTGCTGCATCACAGGCAGAGGCACCAGCCAGCCCAGGCTGCTCTGCTGGGCACCACTGCTGCCTTCCCCTCTCAGCAGCCACCAAACCTGCCTTTAGCATCTCTGATGGGCACAGCCTCTGAGGCAGGGGATTGCAGAGCACTTCTTGCTATGCTTCAGCTCAGAAATAAAAAATAAAACCCAAAAACCCCAGCAGGAGAAGCTGCCACCTTCAGCCGAGGCCTCCGGACATTTTAGAGCCGTGGCAGGCTAGGGAGGGGGAGCTGCAGGTCAAGGAAAGGATAAGATCTGGGTGGCTGGGAATGGGGAGGGAGAAAGAGGAATGTAATGAAGGAGGTAGAGAGGGAAAAGCAGGGAAATGACAGCATTCAGATAAATTTAGCTCTGAATCCAAACTTCAGGGGGAGGGGAGGCGTTTCCTGCCCCAAACCTCTGAACTCTGAGATTCTCCCATATCGCGAGTGATTTACCTGTAAAAAGAACTGCAAAAGGGGGAAAAAAAGAGGAGAAACTTGAAATAAACAGTTCTCTGCTCTTTAAACAATCTTTCCATCCTACTTCTCCAGGGTCAAATGTTCAGGCACAAGGACGCAAACAAAAAAAAAAGGAAAGAAATAAAGGAAAATCACTTTTATAAAGAAGATCTTTACACAAGCGCATTAGCCCCAGTTTTCAGCAGTGTAACAACAGTGTATCAGCTGTTAACACAAAGTGCCCTCCCCACATACCTGCCAGTTCCCTAACTCCAAAAACTCCAAAATATTTATTGGTACATTATTGGAAACATAACATTTCATCATTATTAGGGACATTATTAAGGCAAGTAATAGTACAACAGATACTAGCATAGTTATCTGAGCTTTGTTATGTGTGTTTTGGGGAAAAAAAAAAAAAAGGTAGGCAAGGCTAAGTTGTAAACACACCGAAAAAAAGGAGCAAAATAACAAATTATTAATTAATCAGAAGCATGAGTCCAAGACTTTTGCTGGGAAAGCCATCAGATGAATGTAGCTATTAGCCATGTATGTATTTTTTTTTAAAATTTCTCACACTAACGTGTTTCTATTAGCAGCACTATCTGGCTGGGTAGACAGCTCATGCCTGAGCAACCTCTCAGCATTCAGGAAGTTGTTGACAAAGACTCCTGCAATAGCCTGTCTGATTTTGTGTTATTTCCTTTAATTGAACCAATAAGACCTGCACTCCTGCACTCCTGACC
Source organism: Melospiza georgiana (assembly GCF_028018845.1). Classification (NCBI taxonomy): domain Eukaryota; kingdom Metazoa; phylum Chordata; class Aves; order Passeriformes; family Passerellidae; genus Melospiza; species Melospiza georgiana. The sequence continues at coordinate 13,814,038 of NC_080432.1, read as the reverse complement.
TTTGCCCAGAAGGCTAATTTGAGATTAGGGTAGTCTGCAAGAAAGAAATGGGGACTGAATTTTTAAAGCACAGAAACATTCCTATAAGTAACAGAAGATAAGGATCAATTTTAGCCCCAAACCACTCTGCTCTTAGAGAGATCTGTGGAAGGACTTTGGTGAGACAATACAGCCTCTTAATTTCAGAAAAGTTAGAATCACTCAGCTTTGTCTTTGTGCTGAGTGTTTTAGGGCGTGCAATAAAAATGATGCCCATGACTTTGAGTCCTTGGTGTCTTTACAGTCACCCAGTAGGACATTCAGAAGTCCCCTAGGAAAACTTACACAAGAGCATAAAATATGTCATGCCAGATAAATGATTCTTTGTGGTTCTTATATTATTCTGGTCTGGTACTGAAGGCTGTGATACTTAAGCCCTGTGCAGTGCCAGGGAATGAATGAGACAGGCTCCTCAGCTCTAAACTCACAAAAAAAAAAAAAAAAAAGGAACAAGATGACAAACATTAATAATTAATCAGAAGCACCAGCCCAAGACTTTTACTGTGAAAGCCCTCAGCTCTCCTGAATCCATATCCCTAACAGAGGAAAAGAAGAAGCTGAACGCCAGTTAAGTTAACTGCTCTGGCCTTCTACAGTGCTGCATGTGGAAAATTCCTGTTCAGAGCCACAATAACATATTTCCCTCAGCTACAACGCTGGAATGGAGCTGCTTGTGCTGTCCTACACAAGGACACCCACCAAGCTGGGGGAACACTTCAAGCACCAGGTAAAAGACCCAACAGTTGCTGCTGCCACGCAGATTTAAAGGGTGTTCCCTCTATTTACACATGTAGATATTGTAGTGCTGCTATGCAAACAGTCCTCTGTGGACTTTTGCTAGTGGGTTTTATTATAACATATTCCTGACTATGAATGGCACCTTTCCTCCGCAATATCTGCTGCCGTGCCCTTTGTGTTTTACCTCCCGACTTCTGGTTTTGTTACTTTTCTTGCTGGCAGCGTTTAAAAAGTAGGAAATTAACTTTCCCTTCCCTTCTCCGAGCGACGCTCTCGGCCCGAGGGCTGCGGCCGCATAGTATTCCCTGAGCTCCGCAGGCGCTGGGAACGCGGGCTCTGTGTCAGCTTGTTCCTGCCTCTGCCGGAGAATCCAAGGTCAGGCTGACCAGTGAACTCTGGGGTTTAGCGGAGCGGTGAGCGGCACCGGAGAGGAGGGAGATGTTAACCCTGTGCTGGGCCTCTCGGAGCGCTCCGCTCGCTCTCAGCGCAGCCGGACGCGCCGCACACGGCCCGGGGCACACACAGTGTCCGTCCCTCGCCGGGATGCACGGGAGGCCCCCAAGGGGTTAATACATGCCATTCCCGAGTTCAGTGAAGGGACAGGCCGGGCCCAACAGCGGGAATTTCAGGATGTTAATAGCCTCTTCTCTTCCGATTGGCCCAGAACGAATGCAGGGTACAGTAAATTGTCCTTGTCAGCTTAGCTCACATGATGATATGCTTTATTTCTAGACATGCCTTGAATCTGTCCCTTGAATTTATGTTCAGAAAATAAACACTTCCAGACGGCAATAAAGCATTCAGTTGTGGCTGGCTGTTGCTCAGTCTCAAGCCAACCAAAGCCATTTACTTTGGAGTTTCTAGAGCTTGCAAAGCTTTGGGTCCCTCAGTTCCTGCTCACGTTAGCAAGTGTCCCAGGTTCCCCCCTCCAAACCCTTGGATTTCAGAGGGTGTCCAAGTGAAGCTCCAGAGAGTTTCACTTGGTTTCCATGAATCATCCTGAAAGATGACATCAGGTCACCTCGTCCACACACAGAGACCCTCCTATCTTTTATGGCAGGCAACACTGAGAGGAAAGAAAATAAAATAATCAATGGCAGCAAGTTGCAAAATAAAGATATCGATGATTCAGGATATGAATTTCCTACCATAAAAAAGTAAATTAAACAGATGTTCCATTTGTGCCTGATGTGGCTAAGGAAACAATTGGTGGCTGGCTGATTTACTGATTAGGAAGGTTGCATGCAGTAATCTCCAGGTGTTTCTGAGAAATGCCCAAACAGAGCCGCAGTGTTTGTTTGCAACCAGTAATTTCATGGCTATCCCTTCCCTCCTCAGCTCCCCTCAATAACACCAGTTTATACCTGCATAGTTACAGTATAGGGGAGTTTGGCAAAAATCAATGGTAAATGCACATAGGAGACAACAAAAGAGCAATACAAATAGAGAAAGCCTCGTTACAGCTTTAGTTTATTAGAGGTGTGTGGATATTAAAATGCTTTCTTCAACCCAAAGGCAATAGAAGAAAAAATACTGGGTTATATCCACCCCTTTTAGGGTTGGGCAGACAGCACTCAAATATTCTATCTGGAAGAAGCTGGGAGAGCCCCATGCATAGGTGGGTTTCATTTTTCTCCTGTTTGACATGACACAGAATTTCTGCTTGAGTCTATTCCTCCTGAAAAAAGCCCCCACAGAGGAGCCTGTGTGGGGCCAGAAGCAGCTCTCGGGCATCTGAATGTGCCTGATAGCAAAATCATTTGATAAGAAGCCTGGAGACCTGCAGGGGTACTGCTCTGTTCTAGATTATAAACTCATTAGGAGATAAGGATGCAAAAATAGGAATACACCAGGTATCAGGTGGAGCTGGAGTAAATTCCCATGGATGGAGGGCTGGCAGGAACAGCTGCCTGCTACAGGGCCAGCCTGGCCAAGACAGAGGGTGAGCACGGGGGGTGGCTCTCTCTGCACCCTCAGGTGGGGACCTGGGTCAGGGAGGATGGCCAAGGGACCTGACACAGAGACCAGCACAGAGCCTGGTGGGGGGGACATTCATTGGGCCACCTTCCAGCAAGACACACACTGGAAATTATCTGAGCAGAGGAGGAAAATTCCTGCTGCACCATTTCTTCCCTTTTTACCCACCCAGCACCAGGCCAGATGCCTCCCATGCAGCAGGGGTGCAGAAAACATCCCTGGGGCTGGTTCATCCCTGGGTGTTCAAAAGATTTTGCAGTTTCACGGGAAGGCAAAGGGCAATTACTCTTAACACCCATCCCCTTTCCTTTTCTCTGGCTATCTTGCTTTCTGTTCCTCATTGGCTCTCATTCCCATCCTTCCTTTCCTCTTCTCTTCCCTTGATCCCATTCAGGGACTCCAAAGGACTAATTCAGCACAGCACGGGCAGAGATAAGTTAAAACAATGAGGAGATTTGCAATTAGGGAGAGTTTGAAGGATTGGGAATTGTGCATGTTTTAGTCATCTCTTGGTGATGGGGACTTTATCTAAAGGAGATAGAGCTCCTTCCTTAGCTGCCACAGCTCCACCCTCCTGCACCAAGTGAAATTCCACATTTTAACTAAGGTGCTGCTGTATTTCAAACGTTATCCCATTGAGGGGGGAGGAAAAAAAAGTTTAAAAGGTACGGTGTACTTTGACTGATTATCAATGGCATACATGCCTTTAAAATCCTTTGTTAATGAGGTATCCTTATTACCATAATCAAACACACTTAGAAACTTGTCACAGATAAGCAAAATTCCTCACATTCTTTGCTCTGCACTTTCCTTTGGTATCTCCTCCCCACCCCCCTCCGAAGCTTCTGAAGGTTAAGGACCGGTAGTGCTGGAAATTGAAGTCCTCTGTTTACCCCCAGGAGCAAAGGAACAGTCAGAGCTGCTTTGCTCTGCAGCAGCAATGACCCCGAGGGTGACCTGAGGAGACCACCCTCCTGAGACAGGAGAGGTCACCCAGCCTCCACACAGGACCTGCTCGGGGCGTCCTCTGCAGACACAGCCTGCAAATCACCCCAACTCTGCAAATTATGTGTGAAGGTTTTGTCATGCAGACTACTGTCCACCAGGGATTAAATTAAGAACATCAAACCCAACACAGAAAGAATTTCATTTTATCCTTAAATTCAACTTGCAGTGTTTTATTTAATGCTTCTTATCAGCCCTCACGTCCCAAAACATCTCACCACCAGAAAATACTTAAATAAATTGGGCAATTTGTGCAGAGGGCCATACAAATTTAGCATGAAAGACTCCTGCTTTTAATTTGTTCATACAGAACATGGACTACGACAGCCACTCAGGCAGCCTTTCCTATTCATTCCAGAAACCATCTCTTCTGCCTGTGTTTACAGAGTACCTGTCTAAATAGCACAAAAACTTGATTTAAATGCAAGTGGTCTGACATGAATCAAGTGATTGATAATTAGAGCAAAGTTAGAAATATACTCAGACAGCAGAGTGTGCACATCACTACGTGTCAGCATCCAACGAATTCTATTCCAGACTGGACCATTTCATGTGGAATTGCAATCCACAGCAGCATTTTTCATAAATCCGACTTCTTGTTACATAAATATACATCTTATTACTTGGCATTGTTGGGGTTTTTTTTTAATCTATGAGAAAAAGTTTCTGCTTTACTGTAGCCTTCAACATACAGATTTGCTTATTTTTGGATTTGACAAAGTTGTTGAGCGTTAAAAACCTGAAATAAGTCAAGTTATGAATCCTGAGGACCACTCCAGCTCCTTTACTGAAAAGCCACACTGACTTCCCTGCAGTTGCTTCCTCTGAGTATAAAAACAAATCTCCAGAAGCCCACAAAAACAAACAAACAAACAAACAAAACAAAAACAAAAATTAAAAAAAAAAAAAAAACAAAGCAAATTTTAAGGCTGGTAGATAGGAAAATTCAAGCTTCTGAATATATGAAAATTTGATTCCTAGACTTAACAGAATATTTGTAATCGGAGCCTAAATGTGTCAAGTAAGTCGAACAGATTAAGAATACTGAACCTGTATATATAAATAAATGTATATATGTAGGTACTTTATATTAAGCAGTAACATTCAAATTCTCCAACTAGCAGGACTCTGTTAAACTCATTCACCAGGATGAGCACTTTCACTTTGGAGGCTGAATATCAGCAAATGTGTGAAGAAAAGCCACTGAAAACACACGTGTGCTCCTTTGGAAAGTGAAACAACAACTCCTACCACACGCTGTTATGCCATTAAAACTCTTGATACTCACATCACCTTCTGTATTGATCAATTATGGATGCTCATGACCTAGCCAGGCAGTAAAAATCCTGTAATTTTGGATGGCATGGGGGGCCCAATCCTGCTGTGGCTTGAGACAGAGCAGCCAAAACCCTCATGAAAGGCTGTGTGGATCGGGGTTTATAATCCAACAAAGTACTTGCCTGCAACACTGTTACAAAGTCAGTGTTTGCCAGAGCTACCACACAATTATGGGATGGCTGCAGCGTCTCCAGAATTACAGGATGACTGTAGTTCCTCCGACAAGGCAGTGTGGGAACTGCAGGTTAATGGTATCTCTTAATGGCGATGGCTGTAATGTAGGTTAATGGGATCATAATTTCTTTTCCCTGGGAGAATTTGCGAATTCTTCCATTCATTGCCATTATTTTTAGCAGCAAATGAAGGATGTGATTCTGACCTGCAGATGTTTGCACCAGGAGGTTTGTTTTTAGTGAAGAGCCTGTTCAACTAACTGAAACCATACCCAGGGCAATAGTTTCAGGGATAGTGAGGAAGGCTCAGACTGGAACTGTTTTGCCTCAGTGTGTTTGGTGCTGCCCACTTTTCAGAGCTCTTTTGGGCTCTCCCATAGCATGCCCTGACTGTGGTCATGGTGGAAGACTTTAACATTGCCTTATGAACTAAGCCCAAATCCTTTATGCCCTGAAACCCACCATGTGGGATATTGCGAGGGTTAACCCACCATGTGGGACATTGTGAGGATTGCAAAACCCTTTTTGGGTTATGGATGAAGTTTATCAGTGATCTGGAGGCAGATCTGCCCAGCCACATCGCTGTCCCTGCTTGTCCCCGTGCTGCCCGCTCCATCCTGCCCTTCAGGCCTTGCTGCTGAAGATGCTGGAGGGCACGGGCTGTTTGTCCCTAGGAAAACCAAACTTTGCTGACTTATCAGAACAAGGCACGCCTGGCTGTCAGCTTATCAGAGGAGGAGGGGCAAGAGAGGAAAAGCCTTTCTTAAGCAGCACCCAGGCCCCAGCTGGGCAGCTGGAAAGGGCAGGGGGCTGATGGTTCTGCTGTACCAGCATTGCCCCCTCCCTTTGCAGCTTCCCAGGCAGGTTTGACAGGCCCTGGCGAGCAGGGCAGCCCCACAAACACTCCTCAGAGGGACTCCTGCCCACCCTTCCATCCTTTTCCCTGCTCTTTCCTCGTGTCCCCGTGGTCTGTGCCCTGGCTGGGGTGTCCATGTCGCGTCTCCGATGCCGCCGTGACCCCGCGAGCGGGCGGGCGAGCGCCGGGTCAGGGCTCGCCAGGGCCAAGTTCAAGGGCACAGGCTGGTACAGACATATAAACAAGGGAATGGTATGTAAGCAATAAAGACATAAAGGTTAGGATCAGGGCTAGCAGTACAATAAACAGCTGTGATAACCCGGTTTGTTTATAGATAAAGAATTTACTGTAAAATCTGCAACGTGCAGGATACGTTTGTTAACACTTTAAGGGACATATGCTTTTAGATCCTCTTTCATTTCTTGTTCTGTGAACTGAGTAAATGTCACCAAACATCCCTTTTTACTTCTGCTTTCTTTTAAGTCAAGCCCAGGAAACACACACATATCACATTAGCTGGAAATCTTTCCTTTCAAAAACCTCTCCAGAGCAGCCAACACGTTCCACAGGAGTTTAAAACTGCTGCTACAAGAAATGCAGACAGCCCAGCCCTTAAGATTTTCCTAATAGAACACCCATGTTTCAGGCAAGGAATATCCCTTTACACACCATTTTTCCTAATTTACTATTAACACACATAAATACAGTAAGCACAATTTCACCAGGGCTCTTGTAATTTTGCACAGTGTCTGTTTTGGCAACTTTTACTTTTAAGATATATTTCACAGTGTAGCCAAGCGTTTTGCAAAATTACCACGGTGCTTCTTAGGTGTCCTGTGAGGCTCCCATCAGAAGTACCATATATTGTACTGCAGCTATTGATCCAAATGGCTACATTTCTAAAGCAGAAAATGATTGTGTGGTGAAAGCAGTGCAGAGGTGCAGTAAAATGCCCTCAAGTATATAAAGACATAAAGATTAAAGCCACCCTGCAGGTTCCCTTTAACTCCTCCAAATCCACTGTGTAATGTGTTCTTTTAGGATAAATCAAAAACTTTGTACAAATTAACATGACAGGTGCCAGTGTTCATAAATAAGATGGTTCCTCACCATCAGGAGGCTCCAGGAAAGTTTACTTTGCTTTAAATACATGCAAAAGCTGTTAATTAAATTCCCAGATGTCCAAAGAACATCTGAATAACTAGAAGGCAAAATAACACCCCAAAATTTGTCAGCCAGAACACGTATTCAGGATAAGAAATTGAGTCTTCAGTACACAGGATGCCCTAGAGTGTTAATACCAACAATTTTCAGTTCTGTGGTTAGTCTTCGATAAAGTGCAGATGATCTTAAATAGAAAACACATAGGTGGAGTCTGTCAGGGATGCTTTCTCCTCCACAGCACCAAAGTGCCTTTTCTAAACTGTGGGATACACTTTTTACCAGCTTTTAGCAACACATTTGTTACATAGGACTTGTAAAAGCATTTGACTGCAGGACAAACAGATTTGCCCTTGCATTGCTTTCACATTCATCCTTGGGATACTTTTTGGTGCCAGCCAGCTTCAAGACATTTAACCTTCCCCCAGTGACACCTAAAAGCATTTTGCAGCTGACAGAGAGGGCTCCCAACACCCCTGAACTCCACAACCAAGCTCAGATCACGAACAGGGCTCTCCAGCTCTTCTTTAGGCTAATTAATAAATAACAGCATCTTACCAATAAGCTGTATAATTTAATTATATAAACCTGCCCTGAGCCAGGTTCTTCTTTGTCCTGCTTCTGCTTCCACCATGCTCAGCAGATGAACACTCAAGGTGAAATATTTCCCCCAGTCAAAGCTGATGGTTGAATTGTCCAGGATCATAAGGGAACTGGTAGATCCTAAACAGATTAATCTTTGAAGAAAGAAACCTTTCAGTTCCTGGCTCCTAGCTGCTCCTGTACACAAATAAGGTATTTTCAGGAGCTTGTACTTCAGGAGCTCTGTCACTGAAATAATCACTTGATCAAAACATCCTTATAAGTAAAATTCTGGCCCTCTCTAGCTCTGGTCAAAAGACAGATGGATGAAAAGGCATTGCTAATGCAAACCCCTATCACGTCTGGGGCCTTTCCCCTGCACAATTATCCCGCCTGGATTATTCCTCCAGGACTGTGACTGATTTACACACTACAGGAGTGCATCTCATCTGGGAAACGAGTGCAGCTTTTTAATTATTCTCTGCACCACGGTATCACCCGCTGGGTTCTGGTCAGGGCTGCTGTGCTTGGGGCTGCACGTTGCAGGGGGACGGGATGGGGCCCTCTGAAACTGCTTCCCCCCCACCTTGGAAGTTGGGCAGAGGGGTAACACAAGGCTGCACAGAGATGGCTGCAGCTCAGACAATGAGCAGTTGTAGCACCCTGCCTTGCCTGCTCTCCTCAAGGGCTCAGAGGAGCCCCAAGGGAGTTTGAAGGAGGAAGATTGGTGTGAGTGCTGTGCACGGTCAAAGCCTGATGGTGCTGGCCAAAATTATTACGTGAAAGCATAAATAAAAGGATGGCGTTTCAGGAAGGGCTCTGACAAGGACAGAGAAGGTTTAATGTGGGGTGTGACAGCACAGAGGCAGCGGGGGCAGGTGACAGGAGGTGGCACAGAGGCTGTGACAGATTCAGTGGCTCTGGATCCAGAGCCAGGTTGGGGAAGCAGGGGTCCCACTGCCTGCCAGGGTGGAAGGCAACAGGGCAGTGTGGAAGCAGAGTGTGGGCCATCCACCTCCCAACACCCTTCCACAGCAAAACCACCCATCCCAGGAACAGCAAGCAGTGGCAACAAGGAATTAGGATCTGCAACAGGGTGGGTCCCTACAACTGTACAGAATCACAGGATGGTTTGCATTGGAAGGGACCTTAAAACTCATCCGATTTCACCCCCTGCCATGGGCAGGGACACCTTCCATTGTCCAGGTTGCTCAGAGCCCCATCCAGCCTGGCCCTGAACACTTGCACAGCTGGAGCATCCACAGCTTCTCTGGGCAACCTGTGCCTGGGCCTCACAACTCTCACAATAAAGAAGTTTTTCCTAATACCCAGTCTAAGCCTACTCTCTTCCAGTTTAAAGCCATTCCCTCTCATCCTGTCTCTACATGCCTTTGTAAAAATTCCTTCTCCTCCTCTCTTCCCTTCAGGTACTGGAAGGCAACAATTAGGTCACCTCTAAGCCTCAGCCCCTTCAGTAACATCAAGGAACAAACAACAATGCCAACAAAGCCCTGCAAGGTTAACCCTAATTCATTTCCCAAGGCCCCAGTCACTGCTGATGCCCCTGCCTTGTGGAGGAAGCAGTTTGAAGCAGGGCAGCATATCCGTGTCCTTCCCACCTGGCCACCCACACCCCAGCATCCCTGGACTGTGTGAGAACAAGTTCAGAGCACTCAGGCTGGACAAGATGCTCTGGCAGCTGCTTTCATCCTGTGCATCTGTCTGAGAAAGGCACTGCTGGAGGGGACCCTCGCTGGCCACAGGAGGCATCATTAGAGCCGTGAGCTGGCCTTCAAACCAGCTCGCACTCAGAAGGAATGAGGAAGTGTAAGAAGGAACAACAAAAAAGAATAAACACACAGCTCTGCCCTGCTCAGACAGGTAACGTGGGGAGGGGTCACACACGTGTTGGGGGCTGCCCTGTGTTTCCCTTTTGAAACTGGTGGCCCCAGCTCTTACACGACAATTATCCACGTATCCGGATTTATGAGATTCCTCACCCAGCCAATAAAAGCAGGAGGGAAATATAGAGATGTCCATAAATGACATATTTTCATGCTTTGTGCAACCCGTCCCTGCGAAGCGCTTTTGAGCAGCTAAGCAATTTACATCTAATAGCAAAGTGTTTTTTAATCAGTCAGATCAATTTGTGAAGAATTGGTACATTAGGTATAGCCATATAGCAGAGATCCTTATAGCAAAGGTTTAGAAGTAATTGCTCCCTGACCCACTGAACACTGTATTACTATAGAAGTTTGTATTCTATTAAGAGTGAATAAGTGACCAAAATCTAGACTAATACACTGTCAGGGTTCATTATCATTACAGGTTCTTGCTATTTTTCCAGTGCCTTTTGCTCTTCCGTTCTTGCTACGTATGGAAAACCTATATCAAGATGGTTGTCATGGCAATGGAAAGATTTGCATGTGTCTTATCTATCTATTTAAATACCTTCTTATGGTTTATAACTGCCATAATACATCCCTCCAGCCCTGCTCATTGCTAATTTAGAGCCAGCCCAGTGTGTCTGAGGTCAGTGATACCATCAGAATCATGTTGTCTAGACAACTCCAGAGCCACTGTCCATGGGATAATTGTTTTATGCAAATAGAAAAGTACAGTGGTGACACTCTCATCCATGACTTGCACAATCTGCCTGTGCTCGGGCTGGACCATCATCACCTGCCCAGAAAGGGCATTTTCTGCCACATCATCAATGGTTTGTTGGTCTTTTTGGATACCAGTTTCCTTTGGTCAGGCCTGGAGCTGCTTTGAGATGAGGCTGGCGCTGTGAGATGAGGCACTGCAAAAATCTGTCTTGAGTGCAGGTGTGCCACTTAAGAGCATTGAAGAAAACCTGCCAAATCCATGCCCCTCATCAAAATTACCCATTTGTAGAAGGGCGGATGAAACCCTTCCCACCCAGGGCATGAGCCCTCAATAAAAATTTTGAGTTGGTACCAAGGATGTTTTGGAAGTGTATTAAAAAAACAACTCGACAAAGATTCCAATGGGTTGGAATAAAATGATCTAAAACTTTCTACTTGCCACAATCTAAGTTCTTCCTTTCTCCATGTCTTTGTACCTCAATTATTTCTATCAAAACACACTGGGGTGAGAGTGCTCCTTAGGAAGATCATGTGGAAGACGTGGAAATGTTTTGCAGACAGAGCAGAAACTGCTGGCCACCAACAGAGAGCAATACCTGCATTACTCTGCTCCCCTCTTTTATCTTTTCTCCTTCATGAGTTCATACTTTGCTGCTACATCCAAATGGCTGCAAAGGTAAGTGTGGCTATTACTGCACAAATCCCTAATGCACACTATGAAAACACTGAGCGTGCCAGCAACAACCACCACCATGAAAGGCTATCTCTGAAACCCAAAACCCCAGACTCCTCATTCCTCTTTGATCTCCCTGACTCAGGGGTTGTGGCTTTTCAGGATGTCCACAGATTAAAACCACTTTTTCAAGTACTCCAAGATCTACTAACGATTTATTTCCTGGCAAATTGTACACTGTTGGTACCAGAGATAATTAATAATAATATTGGAAATGTTTAATAATTTGATAATTGACTGATTTGTTGCCACTATTTGCATCGCTTGAACACGCTTACAGATTAGAAATGTATTTCTCCTCGAGATAATTGATATTTGTATTCACAGTGTGAGGAAATGCCACCTATTCCTGCAGCAGTAAATCAGGAACCATTTACCCTGCCAATACAGTTAGACAATGTTTACGTGCAGGGCTACATTCATTGTTTGACTAATCCGCGAGGGGTAGATTTTCTATTGCATTTCAATAGCTCATCTACTTCAGACTGTTGTGAACTTTCTAAAGATGTGTTTCCACTGATAATAGCAGATCTTGGAGTGCAGTAATCTGGAATTGAAGCTGCAGTGACAGATTTACTCGAGGAGCGTTTTGCATGAGACATTACTGCAAACATTAGTTTATAACTGCGCGCGTACAAATATTTTACACATGCACAAATATTTTACACGTGCCCACGGAGCCCACAAAAGCTTCGGAAGGTGATTCCTGCAGTTTAACCAAGGAAGGATTTCAAGTGCAGCGCCAGTGTCCGAGCGTGTCTCATAATGGATTTCACAGCATATGACCTGGCAGCTCATCTCGTGATCTGAGCCGCACATACCCAAACAAGGCCCCCAGAGGGTCCCCTGCTTTCACATGCCGCTGTCCAGAGGTCCAGACTGACCTCCTCACCCCGTCTGGGAAACATTCCCGCTCCCGCCGGCTCATTCTTGCCGACAAACAGAGCAGGACCAGTGGGCACTCGCTGAAAAGGGACAAGAGAGGGGCCGTGAATGGAGCGTGTCTGGTACAACAATGCCAGACAGTGTCTGTGAATGAGGTTGCAAACCGTGCTCCTGTTAGAGGGGCTGCCAGCAGCCTCCCTGCCCCCTCTCCTCCTGCTCTGCTCCCCTTTCAGAGACACATCAGGCCCAAGGACACACCAAAGGGGTGCACAAAGTCACTGGGTGCTGTGATTCAGACGGGGAGTCCCATGGCTACGTAATTTCTCCATGTGCCACCTGCCCCGTGCGCCACTAAAACTGGTGGCAAGGACAAACCCAAACCTTTGAGTGCAAAAGCACCAGTGTTACACTCTGGGATGGGCCACTGGCCTCCAGTTCTGGCACCACTAATGAGGGGTGGGGTTCAGAGCAGGTTTGATTTTAATTTGATTTAAGTTTTGGGTTTTGGATAAACACAAAGCAAAAAACAAATCACTTACCCACACTGTGACATTCTTCTCCCATCTAGTTTATAGCAAATATGGCTTCACAGAGAACATGAGATAAAAGCAGAACACGTTAAAGGTTTTATAGGATACACTTAAACTCGTCTCACTTATGCTTAACCAAATCCTGAGTAACTTTTCCAAAACCAGGACAGAGCATCCAAATTTTACTGGTGAAGGCCAGTATGCAGCCCAAAGCACAGAAGGAGTTTGGAAAGTACTTGGACCTAAATATTTTCATTTTTACCCTGAGAACATACAAAGTTTCATTGAAAATACTTAAGATTACTTCCAATTACGTTGGAAAATTTGAATTAAAATTAAATAGATTTTCTACTTCTAGTACTTATTAGCAATGCTGATCACAAGTGACCATTATGTCTACAGAATGAGCCTTTGGTACTGCCTTACCCTCTAGTCCACAGTCTTGCAAAAAGAAATAAAAGGAAATTATGGGTTTGCCATATGAAACAGCAAGTGCCATATGAAAATCTCTTCCCAAGAGGTTCCATAAGCCTCATAAAGGCAATTTTGGGTGTTGAATCAAAAGCTGGGGAGCTCCAGTTGGGAAACCCACAGTATACTCCTCAGGAATTTGGGATTTCTCCTCTTGGGAGCCCACCAGTAACTCTAGCTCTACATCTGCAAATGCCCTTTGGGACAGGAGCAATTGGGTCAAGGCTGAGACTGTGAATCTTAGTAAAACACACAAAAAAAATCCTTCAAAGACTGGGAGCTTTCAGGATCAAAGCTGCCCCATCTGACTGATGTGTCCATCTATGTTTCTCTGTCTGCAGAGCTCTGCATGGGTCTATGTGCAAAATAAAACTTCCTGCCCACATTTTAGATCATTTCCCAAAAGCATATTTGGGATGTGAACGTCCAGGTTGACCTGCCCAGACCTATATCAGCAGCTAATTTAAGCCAGCTAAAAAGCCCGTGGGTGGTCACAGCAGGGTGAGGGGCACCAGCACCATCTGCAAGAGCAGCCTCAAGAGCAAGTCTGTTCTACTTTGGCCAAGCTCTAAGAAGGGACTACATTCTGTCCCTACTAAATTCTGTCCTGGTGAAAGCAGGGCTCCCAGAGCCACGGTTTGCTGGGAAGGCAGCCTGACAGCTTAGGGGAAAAAACAATTCAGCAGCAGCCCCAGCTGTGTCAGGCAAAGCAAACAGACAGGAAAAGCCCCCAGCAGTGGCCATGGGGCCAGCCCTGGCCACAGGGTCCCCATGGGGCTGGTGCCACCACAGCTGGGCAGGAGCTGGGCCCCTGTGCCACACTGTCCCCTGGGAGGGTGGGCAGCTGGGGGTGATACAAAGCAGGCTCCAGGCTGTTTAATCTTGTGCTGTTTCATCCCAGGAGCAGGAAAGCATAAAGGTGTTTTAAAAAACCACAGCTTTCTGTTGTTGTTGGTCTGTGGAGGTTGCCCCTTTTGGAACATCTGGGCCTCTCCTGGAGCATGTGCTGCGGGCAGAGCAGAGCCTTTGGCCCTGAGCCTGCAATGCCCAGAGGACAGCCAGGGCTTGTGTGACAGATAAAAGCAATGGAGCAGGGGGAAGTGGGAGGTTAAAACAATAAGGAGAAATTTTTAATTAAAAATGTATGCTCCTATCTGTTTAGTATAAATATTTTAGTTGTATGGAGGGATTTTAAACACCCACGGGAGCTTGATTTGCTGTTAAATTCAGTGAGATTTAGGTGCATCAATCTGGGAGTGTGCTGGTCTGGACAGAACTAACACTCTTCCTGTGGGTTTGGAGCCACAAAATCAGTGCTGACCTCCAAAGCTTAACATCCCAGGGACAAAGTGACCTCGCTTCTCTGGCAAACTCGGCCCTGGCCGGCTGCTCCCCCTGCCCTGGAGGCAAGGCAGGGAAGGAGGGAGGGGAAGAGCCTTCCCCTTCTCCCCGGGCTCATAACCAGCTAAGTTTTTGTCTCGTTATGCCTTTTAACACAAGTAAATCCAAATAACTGGGCAGTAATGAATTATAAATGGAACAAAAATGAATATACTATTAATACTACTCCCAGAAGGGGATAAAAGGGATCAGCAGCTTTATCCCATGGTGCAGCTGAGAACTGACAGGCAGGTTGGGCTGACATTCAGAGGCCACTCTCTTTTTATGAGGGAAAATAAAATCCCTAGTGAAGGCGAGGGGATATTTCCCCACTCCTGCAGAGGAGCCCCGGCTGTATTCCCACCCAATCCCAAACACTGGGGCTCCTTCCCCTAAAGCAGCAGCTCCTGAGAGGCACAGGCCTGGGATGGATGCACAGGGGATGCTCACGTGGCAACCAGCCAGGCCCTGCTTCTCCTCCTCCAGTGAAACACACTCGTATAAAAGAGGGAAGAAAAGAAATCCAGTGCTTACCAATCTCCAGGGCTCTGGGTGCTCCAGCAGCTGGACCCTGAGCAGGAGGGACAGCCAAGGCCTGTCCACGGGGCACCCATGCCTCTGGTGAGGCCCTGGCCCTGCTGCTGCACAGGAATGACGGGAGATAAGGGCAGTGATGATTTCTGAATTATTTTCTACAACAGGTTTGAGAGAAGGGGAAGGGGTGCAGCTGCATGGCAAGGCCGTCCCTGCCCCCTCGCTCTCCCTGCAGCGGTTTGGGTACCAGTGAGGATCACCCCTGATTTCTGTTTTTAACTCCACCCAGATCCAGAAAGTTGCTAAGCACCTCTGTGATCCTCAAGCACTGGGCAAAGCCAATGGAGCACACACTCAAACTCTTTTATGCATTTTAAAGTGCAGATAAACTTCACGAGTTCAGCTCCAGGCCCTTTCTGGCCACAGTGCCCATGAGGGGCAGCAGCTCCAGGGCTCATTCCTGCACCCTGTGCAGCCCAGAGGTCACAGGACTTCTGGAACCAACACAAGGGCTCATCTCAACTGCAGCAACAGAAAAAAGAAACTTTGGGATGGTCTACAGTGGAGTTTCTTTGGTTTTCAATCTTGTTGCTAATTTTGGCAAATTTTTACTTTTTTCACTATGCAATTCTCTCCCTCTGGCTCTGGAAAAAGCCTGCAGAAACTGACAGGTGAAAACTGCACAGAGCAAGGGAGTTGGACACATGGGGAGAAATACTTTCCTTTTCTCTCCCCTTCTGCAGTGCCAGTAGCACCCGGTGCCACCCATAGAGCAGCAGGTACATGGACACCCAGCAAAGTGCTTTTGCCCAGAGGCTGTGGCAGGGCTTGGTCCTGCTGTGTTCAGCCAGGCCAAAGCTCTGCCTTGTCATGGGTGGGACCAGGACACACCAGCATGTGCAGAAGAAGTCTGGAAAGCAGTTTTGAAAGTTGCTTTCAACAGTGACTTGGCTAATTTGGGCAGAAAAGGAGGCGCTTCGTTTTTGCACGTGTTTAACTGGAAGTGCTTTAAAGTGGACAGGTTTTCTTCTCAACAGGAACATTTGGGCTGAACTCAGCTCCTCCAATCCACTTCCCTTATCCTCTTTGTCTTTCACTTGGCATGGCACAATCATTTTTACACAAATGGATCACTCCCAGGTTAATCCTCCCCATGTCCTTCCCCCTGCTCCATGGCAGAGCAGGCATGCCCTGCTCTGTGTCTCCCAGGAGACAGAGATAAATAATTGGATCATTGATAGTGTTTCAAGAAGAGTTAAAAAGAAGAAGCCTCCAGCCACATCACATGAAGAGGATGCAACACATCCCAGAGCCCTTGGTGACACTAACGCTGTTTGCTGTTGTGCTCATGTCACTCTTTGCCCTTACCAGGATTAGATAATTTGAAATAATAAACTACCATTCCTTCATCAATACTTTGGAAACAACACCAGTCTGTGCCTTCACCCACAGCCCATGGTTTCTCTAAGAACTGGTAGTTATTTAACAGCTGCCATCAGGCCTGGGGATGCAGGCAGCACTCAACAAACTAGTGGAGGGTTAAAGGCAGCCAACAAAGCTCCCTTCACTGCCCAGTGACCAAGAAATACAAAGTTCACCTTCAGCGCCTAATGCACAGATTTTAAAAAAACCCTTCAGCAGGTGCATAGATTATTTTCATGTCTGACCTTAGCCACTTGAGCCTTCCTTGACACAGAAAGCCATCCCTGCCCACCAGGATTTGCTCACTTAAGCATGTTCTGCTCAGCCTCAGAGCAGCTGCTCTCCTCGCAGGGCTCATGGCTCTGGTGCAGGTGCACATCGTGTGAGCCCAGCCTAAACAAAGCACCTGGCTGTGACTGCTGTGGGGGGCCCTGCTCTTGAGCCTTCCTGCTCTCCCGGGGACAGGGACACCTGCACGGAGCTGGGACGCTGCTCCCGCCACCCTCGCAGTGACACTGCAGGAGATCTCTGGAGCCAGGTGATTAATGGGGCTGGGGTCTGGTCCCTGCTCCCACAGGGAAAGTGCAGGCCTCAGAGAGTGCCAGGAGGAGAGCTCTGTGCCCTGAGGCTGGCAGCAGTGACAAACTGTCCTCCAGCTGCTGATGGTGACCTGCTGTCCCCAGCCTGCCAACCCTGCTGCCCCCCAGGCCATGGACAGGTACCCCAGGCACCAGCTCCCCATCCCACAGCCAGGGTACCACCGTATCCATGGAGACTGGCCCTGCTGTGGTCACCATGGAAACACCCAGCAGTGCTCAGGTGATGCTCAAGCACTGGGAAGGTGGCAAGGGGACTGTCCCACGCCTACCCCACAGGGGTGAGAGCACGACTCCAGCTGTGGGAAAACCAACAAAACCCAAAGAAGCATGGCAGCAGAGATGCAGAAACACCACACATCTCTTCATCCTTCCTCCTTGGCAACGTGGGCTTCCAGCAAGACTGGTAACATTTCCCAAAGAAACCCCAAGAAGAGAAAAGAAGAAGAAAATGGCTTTTCATGACGTGTGGGGTAGTGCCATGAAACTTTGTCCCAGCTGCACTGGCTGGCTCCAGCTCACAACCAGCACAGGCCTTGCAAGATGAACACAGCCCTCAGGTCTGGGTAAACAAAAAGCTTAAAAAGTTACTTTCTCCAAAGGAGATGGAATTTTAATTGCTGTCACTGCTGCTCTCACCCACAATGTTTTGCACAGAAAAAGTGCTCATTTCTACCATGCCAGAATGACCCAGAATTCATGTTAGGATATGGACATGCCTGTGCACTGATGGATTTATTTACTGTTTTATGGGATGTGCACCCAGCCTCAGTCATCAGCCCTGTGTCCCCTTGGGTCATGGAAGAGCGAGTCAAAAATCATCAAAAAGAAAATAATTTCTGAAAGCTACTTGCACTGCAGCCCCAAGAAGCTGCCTATGAGCTGGGCTGTGTCAGCAGCACAGAATGGCATTGCATCTCCACTGCCCTGACCATGGGGAGCAGGGGAATATTCCAGCAATTACTGCAAATCCCCAGGTGAACCCTCTAGAATAACCAATTTTAATAGTGTGTCACTGCTGTGTCTCATGAAGCAGCAGTGAATGGGCTCTAAGAGGTGCAGTGGGGGGACCTGCCCCTGCCAGGGCCTGCCCCATGAGGGGTTCAATCATCAGCATCCACACACCCACCCCTGGTGTCCACCACCACTGTCCCAATCCTTCCCAGCTGCCTCCTCTTCCCTAACCTGATGTGCTTTCAAGGAAAGCAGCATTTCCCCACAACAGAGGATAAAATGCTGAATTTAAGGCACTAAAATTTTGCTTTCTATTTTAATGTTCAAAGGTCGCCTTTGCCTGAAAAATAACATCTCACACTCCCTGCCCTGAGCCCCCCAAAGCCTACAGAAGGCTTGGAAGAGAGAAGGAAGTTCAGTTTTCTTCCCTTTCTCCACCCAAATGTCTTCTACTGACTGCAAAACCTGTAGGGACATCCTTGCAAAATCCAAATTCCCGGAACAAACTTCAAAGCATTGGGAGCTAATATTAGCATTTTTCATAATGTTGCAATGATTGTATTGTGTTATAAAGCCTTACAAATTATTTAAAAGGGCTTTTTTTTTGGCCTTAATGTTAGAGACTAGGCAGATAATTTGTGTGATTTCAAGGCTGCAGCTACAAGTGCTGAGCTGGCTGAACCATGGTGCTGCATGGGCACCAGTGGATCAGCCGGACAAACAATCCACAGCCATTCACATTCCTGAAAAATCATCACCTTGCAGGGATCCAGAAGCAGGTTAAACAAAACAAAACAAAAAAACCTCAACCAAATTAAAAAAAATACAAAAACAAAACAAAGAACCCCACCAAAACAAAGCAAACAAACCAAAATAATTAAACTACATTGTGTTTACAGTGATGTAAAAAAATCACCTTCCACAGATTTATTAAAATCTGTGGAAGGTGATTTTTTTTAGAAGCAAATTAGACCCAGAATGCAGGAATCCACAGTACAGACAGCAACAATTCCTAAAGTTAGAGTTCAATCTTGATGAGAGCACACATTGGATTTCCGCAAACAAAAATAATACATACCCCTCAAAAACCCCTAAACCCCAATATTAATATTTTTAAAGAGTGGAAATATTGGGGTTTTCTAATGTTTTTATGCTGCAGTGCAATATTTCCTCAATTATGTGACTAATGAAAAATAGTTTAGCTTTAAAAAAAGGATCTGGTACAGGCTCTGCACTCAGAACTTTTACTACCTACAGAGAGGGTTAATTACAAAGGTCTTGTCCACAAGGTCAGGAAGAAAACTAAAGGGAGTCTGATCCTGATTTACTGTGACTCCCTATCCCCACTCCCATACTGTTAGAGGTGCTTTTCCATTGTAACATAATTTATATTCACTTTGAAGATTCTTCATGGGGCATGGGGAGACGTGGGCTCTGCTGAGGATGACACGAGCCCATTCCAACAACAAGGATTTAGCCTGGGATAAAGGAGCTGTGTTATCAGCTGAGATCAGATCTGGAATGCTGCCCTGTACCTTGCTGGCTTTTTCAGGGCAGGTTGAAACACCAAAGCACAGCTTTGGTCAAAGGAGAGGGCCCAACACCTCCTGGGTGGCCCTTGGCCAAAGCAATGCTCCTACAGACACGCTTTCACACAGGTCTTGTTTTGGAAAAGCGACTACAAAGCAGGTGTTGCATTTTTCTATAGGACTGGGACTGCAGCAAGGAGAAATTCTCTGAAGCAATATAGAGAGAAAAAAAAGAGGGAAAAAAAGCCATAAGAGGAAGCAGGCTGTGGCTACAGGAAAGCATATTTCTTTAAAAACACCTCAGGAAGTTATGTTACTTTAAATTCTTCAGCTGCCGCCCTCAGAAGAAGCACACGTTCCACTTTATCATGCGAAAGAAAGAGAAAACGGAGCACCATAAATCGGAGTTGTGCTTACAGAGAAGGTGCTGTTTATCTGTCTGATATTTAGACTGACCTTTGCTGGGTTGTGGAGTTTGTCTGTCTGCAAATCCTCAAATCTCAAACAGAGAACACTGCTGAGCACCAAGTGACCCGCGGGGGGAT
The DNA here is from genome assembly GCF_028018845.1 of Melospiza georgiana. NCBI lineage: Eukaryota > Metazoa > Chordata > Aves > Passeriformes > Passerellidae > Melospiza > Melospiza georgiana. The sequence goes on along the minus strand of NC_080432.1, from coordinate 13,793,981 downwards.
GAAATATCTCCTGCTCTGTATACAACTTCTTCCCCGCCAGCCTCAGCAGCGCCAGCCCTTTATCTCCAGCCTCTCCTGGGGCTGGGGGCTGCAGGGCACCCCGTGTGCCAGCACCACGCTCTGGTGTGTGCCTGGGCTCCTCACTCTCATCTCTCTGATCAGCAGACACTAAACCTGCAGAACCTCACTCCAGCCCCGCTTTGTCCCCGCTCCCCTCCGCTCCTGCCGCTCGCGCACAGTGGCAAAAACTGGGCAAAGCCCCACGGGGGAAATCTCACAAGCAAACACACCCAGCTCCCAGCCCATCTGCACTTTGTTTCCCCAGAGTTGCCTCATTGCCTCCTTAGAACGCTGGAGTGGTTTCTTTTAAATCATCCCTTGGAAGATGATCCTGCACCAGAGATGGCACCGGTGCTGCCTTTGTTACCCCCAGGAAAATGTATTGCTGTGTTTTTGCCAACCACCTCCGCTGCCAGTGCTTAAGATTCAGCGCTGGAGCTCGTGCCTTCCCCTTGCTTAGCCTTCCAAAGCCTTTTGCAAACATTTAAATAAACAGCCCTAGGAAGTAAGTATTAATAAATACATTTTACAGAGGCTGATTTAGTCCAGCCAGTAGGAGTTATGCACACACGAATTAGCAGCAGACTCAGAAGTCCCTGTGCCTGCAGTCCAAGTGCTGCCAGACAAAACCTGGCTGCAGTCACTTCCCATGCATCCCAGAAAAAGAGACTCTCGCTCCACCAGCCAGTCCCCTTGCAAACCTTTCAAGAGCCTGAGACCCCATGAAATAGCCAGGTTCTCCAAAGTGGGCTGAGAGCAGTCCTAGCCTAATTTCCATCCACCCCTCCAGGAAGCCCTTTCCAGTGCAGCACCTCCAGCCCTTCCCTCCAGCCACAGGAGCGATCCCTTATGAGTTAAAGCTAAACGTAGCAACAGGCAAGATTTGTGAATGAACAGGCCAGAGGACTGTCAGGCCAATCTTCTCACAATGATGGCTTATTCACAAAAACTGGGCTTTGAACAACCTAATTAGGACTAGGAATACATCATCTGGACAGTACTGAGAAAAGTGAAATATGTTGCAATTGCCAACGCTCTTTCTATTGTTTCCAGTATCAGCTGAGCAGCCAAGGAAACCTCCTTCCTTGAGCAGGAAAAGGGCACAGCAGGCTCCACATGCCTCTGCTTGTGCAATGTGAGGACACCCCAGTGAAAACCCCAGGCTGAGGAGCAGCAGCTGGGCCCTTTTCCTTTCTCCCTGGTGTTCCAAACCAGCCCAGGTGTAATATCCCCATCCACCAAGACCCAAGCCAGCTCTGGTGATGGCCACAGCAGTCACTCCACTGACCAGAGTTACAGCCCAGGACTGAAACTCAGCCTTAAACCCCCTCTAAAGGTGCACTTGGGGGCACAGCACCTGCAGGCAGCAGTGACCCAACCACCTTTCCATCCTCACTGGCATCCCACTGGCTGATGCTCCGTTCTGAGGAGGGCACTGCACACCTCTGGTGGGGTTATCACCCACCATGGAGGGAGTGATTTCATCCATCTGCACTCAGATGAGGAAGCTGAGCACCTGTCCTTTCCCTCAGAGGCTTTCCCTACCCACAGCTCCACTGCTGGCCTCCCTGCCACCAGCAAAAGGTGACGTGGCAGGGCCCAGGCGTGAGCTGGAAGAGTTAATCCTCCAGCATTTAAGCACAGATGGAGCCAGGGAAGACTTTCCTTCTTTAAAAGTACAACCGTTGTTCTGTTTTCCTCAGGTACAGATTCATTAGCTCTTGACTGGCTCTCCTGGCTTGCGGACTACTTGTGGAAAAAGCCATTTACCCTGGTGAATGTCAAGGTTAGTTCAAACCGTCCTTGTCATCAGTCTCTCTGGCAGAAGGTCAGGGAGAAGCTTCCCTCAAATGGGCAGCATCAAACAAAGCAGAGGCTGACTTAACTCATGTAAGGAAAGGAGACCTTCCCTGCTAGGCAATAAGGACAGGAGATTAACCCCTCTCTCTCCCCCAGCTCCTCTGGGGCTGCCTTCAGGTATCCAACCTCCACGTCCATGGGGCTGATCACATCCTCATCTCCCCTTGCTGGCACACCCAGGCACACCAAACCTTCCAGAGAAGACTCATCCCCCAAAAATGTTATCCCAGCAACAGCTCATGTCCCTTTTCTTTAATTATTACTGTTTGTTTAGACTTCCAGTTTAATTCTTACACCTCTGGCACCACAAGCCTCCTCACTAGCTCGTATGGGAAGGATCACAGCACATCACCAAACAATAACAATCCGTTTCATAATACCTGTTATTCCTACAGAACATGATGGGATGTCTTCAAGGTGGTGAGAAGCCCTCCATATATGCAAAGAGAGGCACATGTGGTACTTAATGAAAAAGGAGAAAAAAAAGGAAAAAACCCCAATCCTGCCAAGCCTCTGTACCCTTTTGTGTGCTGTGAGTGAGCTGGCTCACAGGATAATTAACTTTAAAAGGAAATATTTTTGGAGGTAACACTTTTGATAAGAATACCATGGGTAAATTACAGGAAAAGCTCTCTGGCACCTGTAATGGGTTTCACCCACAGGGCTTTAGCATAAGAAAATGAATGGGGGAACAAGAGAGGAAACTTTTGGTGCTCCTTTCATGCTCTCCATTCACATGGGAAAATTTAGAGGAATTTTTCAGCAGGAAGGAATGGTGGTAAATTATAAATGGCCTCATCACAGAAAAGTACTGAGGTTTTGAGCACTCAATCTTGCAGCATTACCAGCTTGCTCCTAGGGTTTCACTCTGTACCCTCTCCTAGGCCAGAAGGGATGGGCCAGCTCTGAGGGTCCCTTCCAGAGAGCCACCTCTGCATCCCATCTGAGGGTGCTTGGGCCAAAGGGAGGCAGAAAGGATGGACATGTCCTCATCATTGCAAAAGCCAGAGCACACCTGTGGCAAACAGACACTGTGAGGAAGAATAAAGATTAAGGAAATAAAGTGTTTGCTGTCCTACAGCATTCCTCAGCTGGGAGACCCAGAGCCTTCTGTAAAAAGCTCATCAGGAATCTTAACACAGAAGGAAAAAGTGCTGCAATTATGGAGATTCAACTCAAAATCTTTTTGGAAATTGTAGTAGCTTTTGAATTCTCCCATTCACCTCTAAGGCACAAGAGAAGCTTGGTCTGAGAGTTCTGGTGCAGAAGAGCTCTCCTGTAAAGCAATACTCACCTACAGTCAATTAGACATTAGCCAGTGCTTTGAAGTTTAGAGGCTCTGAGATTCTTCAAAGAAGGTCTATTTTGAACCAGGATTTCAGCTGAGGTCAAACACGGCACCCAGACCTCGCTTCAGACTTCTCTGCCCTCGCCACAACAAACATGGCTTGTGGTATTTCTAATTTGTGGAGGTTTCTGAGAGATGAGCAGATCAAAAATGTAAATGGCTTCAGCCCTGGGGTCAAGCAGGCAATCTGTGCCAGCGTGCGAAGGAAATGAGTATGACAGTTCACAAAACATTGCTTCCAGGAATAAGAGCTCTCCCTTTCCTAATAAGCCAATGGTGGGCTCACAGAGGATGCTCTGAATCCCAGTCTCCCTCTGAATCCCCTCTGGGTTGCAGCTGGAGAGCAGACCCTGGGCCTGTCAGAAGGCAGATCTGTCTACTTGGAGGGCCCAGGCCTGGACCTAACTTTTGGTTCCCTCATGTTTCAGCATCTGCCTGCCTGGCTCACTGGGTCAGGATTCAGAGGGGCCTGTGCTTTTCACCCCTGTACAAATGAGCCCTGCAAAAAACCCTTCCCTGCTTTTGTTGTCTGCAAGGCTCCTTTCCACACTAATTCTGCACTTGTAAAATACTCCTGCAAAATGAAGCCAGAGATGTACAAGGCCTGTCCTGTCTGCTTCCATTAGGGATGGGGAGCATTCCTATCAGTTTGAAAGTAGGTCGAGGCCTTTTCATGTTCATTCAGTTTTCAGGTTTCATTTTTACACACACGCACATATTCTAGGTGGGGCTGATGGCACTGTCTATTACTAAGGTTGTATGACACTTCCCATTATAAGGGACTGTTTCATTTGCTTATAACTTTTGCCAAACTCAAACCAGACTTCTTCTGTAATTGCAGCTTCCAGCTGCTGGAAGAGGGGCCTTGGAGAGAACAGCGGGAATCATTTTCCCCTGGGTATCTCCAGGTCTCGGAGACACAGAAAAGGAAACAACTTCATTTAATGGGGGGAGAAGACACGTGAGGAAGACACTGAGGATGGAAAGAAATCCACGGGATAACAGGTCAAGCAAAATTGAAATATGGGATGGGAAAGATGGGTTACAGCTGGCCTTGCTTGGGTGGACACAGGCTCTGCAGAGAGGAGATGGTGCTAAATGATGAGGGAAAGAGTAAGGCTGTTTGGGCTAAGTCATGAGATAAAAACACTTGCAGGAATAAAAATAATAATTTTTTTTTTTTTTAATAGACCCTGTGCCTGGGCAAGCAGTGAGACTGGGAGTCAGCTGATGGCAGCACAGCAGTGGAGCTGGACAAGGCCACGATGGTGGGGCAGGCTGGGTGAGGAAGCAGGAACAGAATCCAACTGAAGGGTCGGTGCAGAAGGTCACCGAATCACACCAGTTGGTCTGTGTCAATGGGAAAATGTCAGGGATGTCCCACAGTAAAGGAAGAACTTTGAATGAACTTCCCAACCTATCCTGGAAAAATGAAAGCAGCACAAAGCTGAGTTCAACAGACATGGAGTCTCCTTTGCTTAGGAACAGGCACTACTTGTGCTCATCAGCAAGGGGAAGGAGAGGCCTTTCAGCCCCCTTATCCCAAACAGCATCAACTTCTGCCACTGCTTCCAGCATAAACACTGGGTACGAGGGAAAAAAAATCATAAAATGATCACTAAGATTTAAAAAACCCCCACTGACAAAGACTACCTGAGTGGTGAGAGTAAAGACCTGCAGAGGCAAGCCAGCCAAGCATCCATGGGCAAGTGCTCCCTTTGAGTCTCCCTGTGACCCTGGAAAGATGAGAACTGAGGTGCCTTAACCCCTAGCAAGTTCTGTAAATACAAGTTACATCTTCCCTATCACTATATTTCCTGATATAATTCTTAGGAACTATTTGCATATCCAGGGATTCACAAAAAAAAAATAAAAAATTAGGTGAGATCATGAGGTAAAATTAGACTGGGTGCAGATGGGAGAAGGTTAAAACCACTCTTTGGCTCCGTGCTCGGAGCTGGGAGGCGCGAGAGCATCTCGCAGTAGGAACGCGGCGCTGCGGAGATAATTTGTGTCAAATTGAAGCTCTGCATTGACAGATAGCTAAGTACAATAACAATTATAATAATAAAAGCCAGGCCCCAGCACATGCTGCGTGCACGGACATCTCTTGCCCTTGAAAATAGCAAGGGAACGGTGGAGCTCTGTGTAACCATCACTTAAGTAAGCTAAAAAACGCCTGAGCTAAAAGCAACTGTGTTTCCTGATGAATTGTAGAGTTTGCTGATGCAAAGTCTTAAATGCAGGTTTGAAATGGCAAAATCACTGCTGTAATGCACTGGAAGGTGCCACAGTGGTTTGCAAAAGGAGCAAAAGGGAGGGTGTTATTTGGAAGGATCCATGCATTGTAGAGAACTGGACATCACCCTAAAGTTTCCCTTCACCAAGTGCACGGATAATGCTGCAGGTCTGAGGTTCTGCTTCTCCTGCTGTGACAATTGCTCTGGACCACACTTGTGACCCAGAGCTTGAGGCTGACCTCAGGAGCACTGAGTCACCACATTCCTTTGGTCATAGAAATGGTGAAAGGATGGAATCTAAATAAACCACCACCAAAAAAAAAAAAAAAAAAAAAAAAAGTAGGATTTGGAAGGGAAATAAAAGTTATTCCTGAGGGTTTAAAACAACCTCTAACTACAAATGGCTTGGGTGAATTCTCCCTGTGGACAGACTGTTCTACATCTCCACGCTTACTCTTGCAGCCCTCTTTGGTGCATCTGGTGCAGACTAAATTCAGTGCCCATCTGACGCAGCGTGGCAAACTGTACACAATAACAAACCCAAAAGTCACATTGTTCCTTCAGCTGTCGCTCCCCAAAGGGCAGCAGATGAAAGTTGCACCCTCTGTCCCAGTGGTGGGCGTTTGGGAATCTGAGTGTCAACAGCTCCTGTGCTGAAACTTGGATTGTGGCTAGAGGTGAGCATGGCTACCACATGCCAATATGCCATACAATTTTTAGGACAAAAATACCCTAAGATTGCATGTAAAAGGAGAAATAATTAAAGTCAATTGAAATCAAGTTTCTAAAACTTAGGAAATGCCAAACTGAAAGTTGCCTGGTCAACTTTAATTTTGGCTCCTTCCTGGTACAATGGAATTTTGATTCAGTCTTTAATTACACGATCACTTAATGTTTGTTTCACAAGATCATTTCCTCATTCAGTGCAAAGCAGTTGCCCAGGCAACCTTCATCTTTGCATTTTCAAATTTTGAGTGCTCAATTCAAGTCTTTAGGAGGAAAAAAATTTAAAAAAAGGGAACATTTGCACGGAGTAACTGTGGACCTGGTCTAGGTGGTTTCCTTGGGGACGGGTGGTGCTCCTCCAAGAGGAATGAAGTTCTCTCAGAGAGTGAGCACTTCTCCACAGTAATTGTTCTGGCAGCAATCACACCTTCCCTTATCCAGCCAAAACAAGGCTGTGGGTGACAAATGCTGCTCTCTCCTGAGGTCCAGCCCGACAGGGAGCAATGCTGAGCTCCCAAAGATGCTCAAGCCCTCTCCAAAGGCATGGAGCCGGCCTCCAGCCACCAGGTGAAGTTGTGGTTTAGGCTCTGGGGTGATTCCCAGCTGCCAGCACTGACACCCAGCATGGGCAGGATGGCAGAAAGTGAGATATGCTTTTGGCTATCACGGCACTCTGTTAGTTACTGTTCCACCCTGGCCCCCAATTAACTCCCTGCTCCAGCCTCAAATCAATTAGGTTTATGCCCCTGCCCAGTTCTCAGTGTGCTCCAGTCTCACATCAATTCTGCCTGCAGTGATTTAACAGTGATTTAGCCCCTGTCTCAAACGTACCACTTACCCCCCATGACATTGCAATCGTTCTACATTTATTTTCTCCTCTTTTCTATGCTTCTCCCCGCCCCTCCTCAATATGGGAAATTTGTCAAAGCACACCCTTTGCCTGGAGTTGTTTTGCTTTCACAAATTAGCACTTTCCAGTAACAAAATGGTTTGCCTAAAAAGAAAAATAAAAAAAGGAAAAAATATCTCCACACAGCCTCTGGTGAGAGCTCTGTGGCCTCAGCTGATGGTTCCCTTCTCTAGAAACCTTTTGCTTCTACATTTCTCTTTAGCTCTCCTGGCTTTCTTCTGAGGATTTCAATATCAGTGAAGCCAGTAGCCACTGTTTTCTCATGATGATCATTCCACATTTTTAATTTCGGGAATGCCTTTGCAAGACTTCATTCTTCCAGGTTTGCTCTTCACGTGCACCCCGAGTGGACTTCCCCTGGACAGGAATTCAAATCTGAATGACTACGGCCATAAAAGTCTCATTTTCAGTCCACCAGGACAAGGTGAAACAACAGCACTAGGACTCTGCCCCGAGGGGCACTTTGGTGTGTTGGGAGGGTGGAGGCATTACTGATGGCATTTGGGATGGGTCTTATAGTTTAAAATGGGAGCTCATTCCCATTCCTCATACACGCAAACAAACAAAATCCAACAAACAAAACAAACCCCCAAGAAAGAATAAAAAAGTTTGGTTTTGCCTCAGCCTTGTTTCAGCACTAATTAGTATTATTAGTACTTCCACCTCCCCATGCCAGGTAGAGAAGGCAAACAGAGATGATTGCTTTTCCCCATGACACAGCCAAGCCACCCAACAGCCGCAGGCAGCAGCTCTGTCCCAGCACTCCTCGCCGGCAGGAGGGTTTGCCCCTGCCCCACTCAGCCCCCAGGGAGCTCCAGCTTTGCCCCTCACAATGTGGGACAGCCACACCTGAGGGCTGGGGTTGAGATGGCAGCTCGAGGAGCTGCCTGTGACACGGGCAGTGTCACCTGCTGCTGGCAATGGCCAGGTGCCAGCCTGGCACTGCCAGCCCTGCTCCTCAGTTCACAGATTTAGCCCAAGCTCAGCTCCCCTGGTCCTCCCAGCCCGCCTGCTTCCTGAAACTGGAGATATTGTATTTCAGGGTGCTAAAGCATTTGTGTATCCCTGCCTTATAAAACATGCAAAAATGCCATCTGCAGTTAGCATGACTAACTCCAAGCACGCAGTCCTACTACAGATCCCCTCGCAGCTTTCTTCCTTTCATTGCTAAACACTTTTCAAGAAAGAAAGAAAAATCCATTTCTAGTGCTAATGCCACCTGCAGGTTGAAGAAAAACAGTTGCAAGATCCCTGAAAACTGAACAAACATGCTTTTTGTCCCCCCCTCCTTCCCTATCTAACCACAAGGAATGTTCCTGTGCAACTGCACCTTTTTTCTGAACAGAAATGACTTTGTCCGTTGGAAAAGTGACCTTTTCTCACTCTCAGATAACACAGCTTGTCTTATCTGCTGGTGGAAACTTCCACCTGGCTGGTTGCTGGTGGTTTGTGGGGAGCCTAAAATTAAATCAGCAATTTTCTCTCATGTTGCTTCTGCAACTGCTCCCGGCTCCTCTGTCCCGATGGGATGTAGGGATCTCAGTTGCCAATGACCCATCCCCAAGAAGTCTAATTCACATGGACACTCAAAAATGCATTTATCCACCTGCCAAAAATTGTCTGGACATGCTTCATGCTGTATTTGAACACTAAATGCAAACACTGCTGTTGGATGCACAGCCCCCCTCCCTGACTGACACAGCTGGATGCGCCAAACATGAACCTGGGAGCTGCAAACTCCTTATTTTGGCACAGAATGTCTTTACCACAGTGCTTTCCAGCCTCATCTCAGTTCTTCAAAGTGGGACTAGTGACCCCAGACAGATTTCCAGGAGGAAGAACCACCTTGTTGTGAAGAAGAAACTAACCCTAAGCACACCTGGCCATGCTCTGTTATTTAGCTTCACCTTAGTGCCACCAGCAAGACCGCCCATGGCTGCTCCCTGCCAAGACCAGCGGTGCCACACATTTCTCCCTCCTTAGGGACCCATCCAGGTGTTCTCCTCCCAGGCCCAGGCACAGCACAGCTCTCACACCAGCTCTTCCCCTCCAAAAGCTGAGAACATCACCACCACCACCAGCTCATCGTTGTCATCAGCAGTACTCTCTCAGTCATGCCACGGACCCTGCTCTCAGCCTCACAGTGCTTTTTCCTGCTGTGTGAATTCTATCTGGGAAGCAGCAAGCAGAGCTGGAACAGTCAAGTGTGTTTGATTCTGCCCTCGCCCCAAAAAGGGCATCTTGGACCTACATTTTGTAACCATTGGACTTAAGTACGGGAGACTGCGCCACCTCTGACACGAAGTAACGTGGAATACGATGACATAATGTTGTAAGAACAGACAGAAATAATGTGGAAAAGCCCTTTCTGGCTCTAATAGGCAGCTGGTGACACAGGTGAAACACCTACTGTACCACTTAATAAAATTATTTTAATTTAGAATGGGAATGAAGAAATGGAGCCAATTACCTTAGTGGATCTGACAGGCAACCCTAAATGGATCCTTGGTTTGGGCCATTTTTATCCCTATGAATAATGATAAAATGACTCAGAAGAGATGCCTGAGGAAACACTGCACGCTCCCAGCCCAGATAATATTAATAAGGCAGGCTCCCAGCTGCAGAGAAAGAAACCCGAACAAATCATCCTGTTTTCACTTGTGCCCCCTTTTCTTTGACCGAATTACAGGAGAGGAGGGTGGGGAGAGGATGGGGGGAGTGCCTGCCCTCCCACACCTGAGCAGATGACAACGTCCCTGTCACCTCCAGGCACGCTCCAGAAGGAGTTTGCAGTGTTTCCGTGGGCAGAAATAATATTGGTGGCTGCACTTAGCTGGGTAAAAAAAAAAGTTTCAGGGCAAAGAAATGCCTGAATGGTGTGGAGGAACTGACAGCCAGGAGCAAGGAGGAACACTGTACCCCCCCCCCCCAGTGAGAAACAAGAAGTATTTGTGGAGGGTGCAAGTACAGGAGGGATTTGCTACCCCCATGGACAGGTCCAGGCACTGGCCTGGGTGGACAAATGGTCTGTTCCAGTATGGCAACTCCTATTTTCCTGTGAAAATACAGATTTCATGGTGCAAGATCAGTTCTGTCAGATTAAATCAAAATGCAATAATCACTGAGCAATTGCCATCTGATATCTAAATACCCCCACCAGCCTTATCCTACTATTAATTTTAAAACAGACACCTCAGAGAAGGAGGATTTTTTTTTCCTAGGGAGAGGAATAAAAATCCTCTGAAGTGATAAAAATTAATCTCAATTCATGTTAGTTTCAGTGACAGCGATTGTACCAGGCACACAGGCTGTCCGGTGGTATTTCTGGGATGAATTCTGCATCTTAAAATAAGACAGAGGAGCCTGAGATATGTTGTTTTGTAGGAAGAATTCCCCCCCCCACACACCCCCCACCAAAAAATAATCTTCCACTGCAACTTCTGGGCAGAGAGGCCACGGAAACCGCTGTGCCTTTAAGACCAGATGTAACCTGCAAATCAAAAGGCCACAGCATTCACCCATGTCATTGTCCCCTGAAAGATCAAAACCTCATTATATACTTGGTGGAATATCTGTTCTTTTAAAGAAGTTTACATATTTCTCCTCTTTTTTTTTTTCTTATTTTATTTTTCTGAGAGCCCCCACCACTTCTCCTTTTCTCCATCTATTCTTATCACTTTCGAATTACAGAGATCTATTTTCAGATGAACGCACTGAACAAAACCTTCATCTGGGTATTTTTTTTCCCTCTCCTCTCTCTTTTTTT